>NW_010317269.1:0-19403 GCF_000700745.2 Antrostomus carolinensis | reverse complement strand
AAGACCCCCAGCCACTGGACAAATACTGCTGGTAAGCCAGAGAAGTGTTCTGGCTACAACTCTAGCAGCAGATCCTCTGTTCCTTATTATTTTCTCCAACCACTGCTCTAAAACAGCATCCACAGCCCTGTCAGAAAAGGGGAGCAGACACCATCTTGTCCCATACTCGAAAGCACACCACCCCTCCGGTCCGCGTTGTCCCACTGATGCCACCTTACTCATCTTGTTCCCATGAAGCTTAAAGAAGGAAGCTTAGGTGCTGAACCTCTCCACAGACAGCTGAACATTCAAACAGTTCAGAATCTCTCACTGTTTTTAACCAAATGACTCTCCCTTTTAGTATAATATGAGGAACATAATGAGGTGGGCACGGTCTGTTTTTTTGGGTTTTGTTTTTGGTTTTTGGGTTTTTTTTGGCCATGTGTTTTGTAAAGCACAGAAAACAGAACTCAGCACCTTCCTCTACAGCACATACAGGTGAATTGCATTGCCTTTAGCAAGCAATGTCATCACCCTAAGATATCAAGGTGGGTGGGGAGAAAAATCCTTCCTTCTGGTTCAAAAGTAAAGATTATTCACCTGTATTATCACATAAAACTGGTTAATTAATGAAGTCAGAATTAGACTCACATAAAAAGGAACCTCAATTTAGTCAGAATGAAGTGCTAAATTTCTTCAAAGAAAGGAATGCTTCACAACAGTTTCCAAAAATTCTGGCAAAGACAAGATTGTCCTCATCAACCACAAGAAGATTATTTCTACTATGCTATGATTTTACATTTAGTTACACTCCAGCTGACACAGACAATTTTTAATTATTTAATGGCAACTTAAGCAATTACAGGCTGCTACCATTTTATCTAATTCAAAGAGAACATTTAGCTTTTAAGAGATTACACAGTAATTAAAGCATTGCACTCTCTTTATTGAGATTAGAAAAAATTATGACTGTTTTGCGCATGTGAGCTAGATTGTACTGGCATCATTATGACCAATTAATTAGCTATCTTCAACAAAATTACACAATGTATGAAGTTTTCTTAACAGTGCCTTGAGGATTTTTGTTCATGACTGGTTTAACACAGAGCTACTAATCATCAGTAAGCTGAATTCTACTGTATACAATTAGGTTTCTGAATACTGGTATTACCCAGAAAAGTTAATAATTTCTCACTACTATTTGTATCGCCATTAGGGAGCCTATCACTACAGAGAGCAACACAGATCCACTTAAAACTACTGCAGCAGTTTTCTCTTTGTTGGCTCTGCACAGCATCAGGGGCAGCAAAACCGCTGACCACATCTCACCAAGAGGTTTGAGACAGATGGCAGAAATATACAATGGCCAAAACAATGTCAATGCCATCACCTCTACTACCCATTTTACTCTGTTGTGGGGAACAGCACTTCAATTCAGTTACAATTCCTTACCCTTAAAAACATTTTCATTCCTTGCAGAAGAGATCTGTGGGTTGAAAGGTCTTCTAAGCTATTGCAAGGGTGCCTATGGTATCCATCAACAGCTCGAGTCAGCATTTAAACCCATGATGTACCTCAAAATTTCCCTCAGTCACCTCAACCAAATTATGTTCCTTTCATTCCCCTGCATACAGAGCTTGTTTTCGGTTTGTAATAAATCCCACCCACCCAAGTAGCACATTTGGACATAAGAACTGCTCCCTCTAATGACCTCACCAAATCTGAGTTGCTTCATTCAGAGTTGGGTAATGCAGTGGGAGGAAATCAGGGAACATCCATCATCTTGTAAGAGGCTAACTGGATTCTTCCTCCCCGCTATAACCAGGGAGGTCTGACTGCAGAGGTATGCCACCGCCCTTTCATGAGGAAGCCCACAAAGAATGAATACCCAAAAATATATCCTTTGTTCCCAAACACTGGTTTTCTGTACACTTCTCCTCTTCAGTATGCTTTGCTAATTCCCTGGGGCATTTCAGCATATATTTTCATGCCCTGTTTTCCATGCTTCTCTTACAGTGAGAAGAGTTGGAAGCTCAACTTTCTTTTTAGTGGAAATTAAGATTATCAAGCAGAACTTCTATTTCAGGCAGTAAGGCTGTAAGGAGATGAAAAAACAAAAGAAACATGTGAGGGCTAGCAGAGTTGTGACTATTATACAACACCTCTTCAGACCAGGCACTAAGATGCTCAGCCTGGTGCTTGCTAAAGTCAAAGGGAGTCTTTCTAGCAATGGCAGTTTAAAAAAGAAACAAACAGAAAAAAAAAAGGAAAAAAAAAAGAAAAAGGCAATGTGCAACCCAAATTGCACCTCTATCATAATTTGGCACTAACTGATACAGTGCTGGCCATCTGTGGAAGGTTAAAATTCACCCCAGGTGAAGAAGCAGCATGTGGACATGATGGTTACTGTAAGCCTGGAAAAGGAAGGAGAACAGTGTTTGGTTTAGAACAGCACAGGGCCACTGTTTATCTGGCAAGGCCCTGTTCTTTGCATTTGCAGCAGTGGCTAGACCAGAAAATAAAGTGGTAAGTAGCAAGAACATAAACCACACCAGATTCTCAGAGAACAGCATCTCACATTGAGGTACATGTAACTGACCCCCCTGCCATGAGCACATTGAGGTACATGTAACTGGGATCAGGCAATGAGGTAAAAAATAACAGAACAAACTTTTCTTAAAGACTCTCACTCCTTTAATAATGACAATTAAAAACCAAAAACCAAAAAAACACCCAACCAAACACCAAAACCAAAAAAATCAATAGTCACATCCCTTAATGTCCACTAACTGCTGATTTCATTACTCATTCAAACAGCTTTGGGCCTCTGATTATCATGAGTGCACAGCTCTCCAGCCTTGACCTCAGTGCCTGCGGCATGCCCAACCTATTAAATCATGCTACTAGAGCATAATTCATTGCACAGTACGTAAGTCTTGAGAAGGTACTGCAAAATATGAAAATCAGCTAGAATAAGCACCAGAAAATGCAACAATAATGCAAGATAAAATAGGGGCTCTGTTTTTCAGTAGCGTGCATACCCTGTCTGAGAAACAGGAAGTGGAGTGCTACAACCAAAACAGACAACGCGGGACAGATGAGTGCATATCTTGCAATTAATTACTTCCTTTTGAATACAGATTTGTTACGTTTTATCATGCGTATTTACTGACTCTGAAGACATCAATCTGAAACAGAAATCATTTTTGGAAACAACACCTAGCTGGCAATGCTGCTTGTTATGCAACCTAAGAGCCAATTATCTTTTTAAAGATGCATGACAGAAAGATGAAATAGAATTGCATTTTTACCCTGCAGGTGGGCTTTCACCATCTCAGAACTCCTGAAGAAGTTGTCCCTGCTCTGTATTCTCCCAGTCTGATTTTACAGAGACATGGGCTTGTGTAAACCAGGAATGACTGCAATGAAATAACAGTTTCACTGATGTAAAACAGCCGAAGGAAGACAAACACGCCACCTTCGGCAAAAAACCAAAACCACCACCAAACCAAAAACCAAAACCAACCAATCAAAAAAACACCACACAACCAAAAAAGGTTTTAATTGAAAGGAAAACTGAACATGAGTTCCTTCCTCCTATACCTAAATAGGAAACTATGGATTTAACCAACCAGCAAACTAAGTTGTTATGAAGAAAGCACACAATTTGCACTAGAAATAACTGAGTGTTCAGCAAAGAGGCGAGTAACAGAAAAAACTTGAAGTGAATTATTGAAAACTATGTAATAAAGGATTCAGGAAAACAATCATTGATTTATGTTCTTGTCTTGCAAATGTCTAAACAGTTCTTAGGAACATGAAACAGGGTTAGAAATGAAGTCACAGGAGCAGAAAGTGGACTTTTGAAATGTTCAGCAAAAGGACCATTTGCAGGTATAGGCCTGTAGAGAGAGCACGGGCCCATGGGTAACATAATGCCTTCTGCAGAAAGGTGTGAGGGGCCGCGTCTGAATTAAGTGTTAGTGGCACAATTTGCAAGAAGGGAGACCAGAGGCAAAGCTAGTAGAGCTACAACTGAGGTCTCAACACATGTTTACTTTTCACATTCTGGTAAGCAAGCTGCTTAGGGAGGCCATGAATTAAACCAAAACCAGTCCTGGTTTGAAGCTGAGGGAGACTAGAACATAGTTAATACAGAAATGCTAGCATGGTGTTTGAGGCAGAGTACTAGTTGTACAGGCACAGCAGAATTTTCGTGCCCCAGAGAGAGGAAACCAGAGTTCAGCTACATTCCACCACTTCTAAATCTGAATCACTGCTGTATTCCAGTCTGAATACATACTTAGATCAATTTATTGTAGCAAACTGAGCTACCAGGCTCTCATGCCTTGCATACCTATCACTCCCACTGATTGAAATGGGAGTGCTGCAGCGTATTCAAAGAGCACATCCCCCAACCATTATCACAGAATCATAGAATGGTTTGGGTTGAAAAGGACCTTAAACATCATCTAGTTCCAACCCCCCTGCCACGAGCAGGGACACTTTCCACTAGACTAGGTTGCTCAAGCCTCATCCAACCTGGCTTTGAACACTTCCTATGTTCATAAAAACAAAACCCATGAGAAAGAGACTCTGAAAGTCTGAAGGATGCATATGAAATTACTTGAGGGGAAAAAAAAATAAATAAAATCAGTGGGTATCTACAAACATGCAGTCATTATTATTCTGCCCCTATCCCATGTAATTAGCAATCTTAAATGCAGGCCTTCTATGCACACAATGTGAAAGCAATTTATCAGTCTTTTCTGTTAATGTTGGATCTTTGCCTTGGTAAGAAAGAGGGGGTAAAACAAGGGACATAATTTTTCATACACTATAGCAAAATAGATCTCATTTATCCCATGAATTACTTCTTGATTTAGGAGTTGCCTTTAAGAGAAGGAAGGTCCTTCTAACAACCAGGACATAGTTGTGTTTTTTGGATCCTTATGCAACTTCCTAAATAAGAGTTTTAAAACTACTCTATTAAGTTTTGCTTAAGTTTTCTTCCTGTTGGTCTTTAAGTACAAAATAAAGGCAATCATGAGTGACAGCACAAAACAAGTTTGTGTCTGAAGAAACAGAGCATTTTTATCCTTAAAAACAGACAAACCAACCAACCCCAAGCCCCCAAAGCAGGACCACTACGCAAGCAAACTGTAAAGGTTTACTAGCAGTATAAACAGACAACCACTAGTGGCCAGCAAGTGCTGTCTAGATGAAAACCCAACCTTTTCTTGATACAGTTTGTGGAGCCAGTTAGAACACTCCTGCTCATCTTCTGGGACTTCCTCTAGTGGAATCCGCCTGCCAATGGTAAACAAGAGAAATTGAAGAATATTAAAGACTTCAGCTTACATTATACAGACAGATGATCCACCCAAAAGGAGGCTCACTGCATTTTCCACCTTTTTTTAATTTGTGGTAACAGCTCCCAGATCAGTACAGTTTGCTTCTAGAGCTACCTCTAGTTCTTAGATGTATCTGAAGTTCAGAAATTTAGATTTCTGAAATAGTAATGCATCATGTTTGAGCTCACTAGAGCTGCTTTCTAGATAAAGGTTTGCAATTTTCTGTTTCTAAACAAATGTTTTGAATTAATTTCACACCTCACCTACAGTGTTCAAGGCTGTATTTAATCAGCTAGAGTTTAGAGAGAAAAAGCAAACCATTCTCCTTATATCTAGGGTAAAGCACTCTAGTATTTCTCAGGTAACATTTCCAATTCCCATAATTTTTGTTATGTGCAGCTTGGTTGGATAATTTCTAGCAAAATGGCTCCTATCACTGAAAAACCCTCTCTTGACAAAACAACATTTTCATCACATTACATGAATTTTGGTTCAATAATCCTCTGACAGAAAAATAAAAAAACCCCTCCTTGTCATCTTCATTTAGATATCAATATTTAATAATTTCATATTTATCAATATAGCATATATTTTAATTAATATCCATCAAATTAACTTCGTTCAGCACAGGAGAGAACACTTTTCACAGTCAGGACACTCCTGTTTGTAGTTAATAAATTAAGAGATGCAACACTACTGTTTTGTTCCTTTATTTAAGAAAGTCATTAAGATGATAACATTAGAATTCAAGAAAATTTAAGCAAAGACAAACAAAGCCATCCAAATTTTACACAATACTACTGAGGGCAACATATAACACTTCAATAAGCAAATAGGGAGGATTTTGAAGAACATCTGTGATGGTCCTCAACTAATTGCCAAAATAAATTTTGCCATGAGGCTTCCCTGCCTGTAAGAGCATTTCAGAAAGCTCAAAAGGACAGAAGGGAAAATAGCCAACCCAAGTCATGAAAACCAATTTCCACGCTCTGCCAGACTGACTTCGAGCGGGCTGGAAGGGTGTAAAGGAAGACACAGCATGACGCACATTGTTAGAGGAATAGTCCACACAGGTAGGGCCCGCTGCTCCTCCATGGACACTAGCCAGCCAGGCCATGTACATCAAACACAAGGCCACTAGGCTGAGCTACCCATGAGAGCCAAGTGGGAACACAAACACACGTTGCATCCATGAAGAATCAAGAGGAAGTTTCTTTTTTACCCTTGGGCAAAACCAGTATTGACAAAAATATTTTCAAAAGCATGCAGAAAAGGGGAGGTAAGAAGAAAAGGTTGTCCTACTCTACTTCATGTTGGTGGTACCCAAGATAAAAACAAGTGGACCAGCCAATTCTAACTATAACAGAGTTATCATGAACTCCTGATCACTTGTGGGATCACTTCTAAGCCTCTATGCTCCAACCCTAAACCACCACATACCCCGAGTGCCTGCAGCATGGGTAGGACCTGGCCTGGGAATAGGGGTCTTGGAATTGTCCCATTCTTATTAAGATTATGGGAAGCCAATGGGGTGTTCATCACTTAAAGAAACATTAATGATACAGAATCCAGGTAACTGTTTTTTCATTAAACAACTCCCTTCTCAGTACAGAGGGAGCAGCAGTCAAACACATCAACAACTACACCAAACAGATGGGAACAAACGGAAAAAAAACTGTAGAGCTTTATAGGGTCCTCACATTTACTGAAAGAACTTTGCAAGAAACCGTTCCCATCCCATATGAGTTTCTATCTGCAATTCTAAAGCCAGGTTGGTAGAGATTTTCTATCCATTACCTACTTAAAAATATT
Organism: Antrostomus carolinensis; assembly: GCF_000700745.2. Classification (NCBI taxonomy): domain Eukaryota; kingdom Metazoa; phylum Chordata; class Aves; order Caprimulgiformes; family Caprimulgidae; genus Antrostomus; species Antrostomus carolinensis. The sequence goes on along the minus strand of NW_010317269.1, from coordinate 12,258 downwards.
TCCTTACTTGTGCAATTGTGACTACAAGTACACAATTCTGTGTGCCAAAAAGGAATTAAAATATGGATTACTTGCCTTACATATAAATCTGCGTGGTATTTCTTTCCATTTAGAACTCCCAGCAATGTTGGATTCTCATTATTTCTAAAATTCAGGGTAGAATCATAAACTGCAGAAACTATAAGGAGAGAAACAGGTTATGTGATTACTGTAGTAATAGAATGGAAATAAGTCATTCTCTCAGACAAGGAGCAATATTTAAATGTGAAGTCATCAGCAATAGCGCCATAATTTGAGCTGTCACCAAGGTAAATATGACAATGGAATACTCAACATGCAGGTTTTAAGAAGCCAGATAACCAGTGACCCTTTCAGGAACTGCACCAGTAGAATGGAAGGGTTTGCTCTCCACTCTTGTCTCCTTCCCCATCAGGTACAGAATGTTGGATGTAGGGAACACAGTTACGGTTTCTGACAGTTAATATACCTAGGACATCCTAGGAGTCAAATGGCCGAAAAACTATTAGCTTTCTCAACTCACTGTAAATGACACAACTCCCTCCCCAAATCTGAGTAAATAACCAGGCAGATATACACTTTATAAACAATGAATATATACCATTTGACTAAGAATGGGTAAAGTGTGTGTTGCGACACATGCTACAGCAGGAGGTTTTAATGCAACTATGAATCGCTGGGGTTCAAAACAATCTCCCTGTCATGTCCATTATTTGATAACGGAGGCACTTGCTGCAGGGCAAAGGCAGAGACAGAATAACAGACCATGTCCTGTGTGAGCTGGGCTGCTGCGATGAAGACAAGCAGCTGTGAGAAATGTAACATCCAAGTTCCACAGAACAAAACTGCAACCAAACCTTCAGCCTCAAGAAAACATTGTTTCTGCCATTTAGGACTGTATGGTAACGGTAAAAGCATTTGTAAAGGTTGTTTGTAGTTAAACTAAGACAGCATTAACAAGCAGCTTCTACAGAAAAAGTGTTCACTGTTTTAAACCACATAAAGTGTTTCAAAATAATTTATTTGAACACATCCTTAGAGACATTTTCCTGATGTCACAAAATTACCAGAGTGCAAGTAATTTTCCTGCCACTGAAACCAACTGTGCATCGTGGTACGAATTCTAAGATCAGTGCCAGCAACAAAACTTTTTTTTTTTGGTCACAAAAGTGACTAACATGCACTTCATGTGTAGCTAGCTGTATTTTAGGTTTTCTGCTCTAGAGTTTTGCATCACATGAACACTGTGATGAGCCTTTATTGTGAGAGTTCTCACCCCACCTAAGAAAGCCTTTTATTACACAGAACAGATTTGCTTTTATTTCTGAAGCCTCTCTAGCTACGAGAGATGAATACGGCTTGGTGACAACATTCAGCCCCAGAAACTCACCACATTTGTTATTGCAAAACAGAATTCATAGTGCAGAACAGAACAGCCTGCCTACAGCACTGCAAGAAAATTCTGAAAACAGAGGCCAAAACCCTGTCACTGCATAGAGACTTTATCCCTCATTAACAACAATTCCTTTGCTACTACAGTTGGGTTTTTAGCCCAAACTCAGATCTACAACACACAAGTCAAAATTTACCTCAAGTACTCTACTCTCCCTGTACAATATATGTAGGAAATTACTTTTTTGAATAAATTATCTACCTCCATTTTTAAGCTTCTTAGTGTAGAAGGATTTTACTAATCTACTCTAATTTACTAATCCAATGTAATTGAAGGAAGACAAGAGCTCAATTTGGCTTATACAGGGTAAGCTTCTTAGTTTATTCTTTAATAGCATGAGATTATTCTAACGACAACAAGGACTCAATAAAGGACAGTATGATGTACGCAGCACTTGTTCTTTCATCTTTTAGAAGACGTCTACATTTGAGTTTTGATTCCAACTGGATGCTTGTTCAGACACATTGGAAGATGCTTCTCCTGTTCTGAAAAAATTTCCACAGAGTTGATCAGGAACATCCTTATGTACTGCTGGCCATACAGAAAGTTTTCCTTCACTCCAGAGAAAAATATCCCATTCCAGTTTGAAACTGGTCTGTAGTTTGATATTCAGTCCAGTCCTTTTTAATGTCACACTGAAATCTTTTGGTGCAAAGCAGTGCAAAATCCAAGACAACGATAGCATATGCAGGAGTAAACAGACCTCTATTATACCCAGATATAAAATAACTGAAGACTTGAGTTTTTCCATTTTGAAAGTGAAGGAAAAGAACAACCGTAGAAGCATCAAAGAAACACACTGAACAGAATTAAAATTTCATGGAAAATTTCCACAGCCAAAGCAGCACTTGCATGCTGCGTGACATGCTGAATTTGTTTTTCAATAAATGTGTATTTCATAATTACATAATTAGAACCGGACATCTCATGACTTTTTCATCCAAAAGCTGAGGAGTCCAGAAATTTCATATTCTAAACTAAGTAAAAAAATAATTCTTCAGTATCTTGAAAACATTGCAACTGTCTCACTCCCAGACTAATTCAGGCAGCACTTGAGAAGTTTTGCTTCAATTGTGAAATAAAATATTTTCTCAAAGAAGTTATAAAACATCTTTTTCATGAAAGAAACAAACACAAATCAAGCCTTTTGTGTTTGGAAGCCTTTTGAAAGGCTCAGATCAGATCATAAATGAAAACAATTTTTTTCCAGCTGACTTGCTACTTTCTGACAAAAAAAGGCTATTTTTTTTGTCTTGTTTTCTAATCTCTGCCTGGTTTTCTTTTTATATCTTTAACTTTTGGTTCTTTGTACAGCATTCTGACAAAGAACTATGTACTTAAGAATTTAATTTCTTAATTTTGACCTCAGAAATCTTCTGATTACATATCCAGAGAGGATTTTTCTTACTTCTGCCATCTTTTTGAATTTCATGCATTATTTTGCGGACATGGTGGATTATGCCAGAATGATCATCCAACAAATCAACCTACAGGCAATGAGAATGCCTGCATACAGCTTTATACTAGTACACAACGATCTGAAGTGAAGACTGGGAAAGGGAAAGGAAGAGATGGTGGAATTCATTGTACTGCTGGTATGACAGCCACATTGACACAATCCTTTGATTTAGCATTTCATTGCTCTGGTCATCTTGGTGAAAAAAGCACTCATCCTGTCAAACGTGGTGTCCTGCTCAGGAGGATGTCCAGGAGCCTCACTAAAAATTGAAAAAATCTGGGACTAAAGTGCTGCTCATAGGAAAAAAAAGTCACTGGAAAACCTGCAAACACTGTCATCTGGAACTCCCTGAGAACATCACCCTAGAAATTTATTCTCATGCATTCCCTCTAGGACAGTAGTTCCCAGCATGGACAACTTTGAGTTATCTACAATCCATCATGAGGCATATTTTTAAATACAAGTCTTAAAAATAAAAAAAAAATAAAAAGAACTGCCTGATATACAGTTAAATATATCTTTTGCGATATTTGTGACATTTATTTTTGCTGTAAGTAATGGATGAGTGTTTTAGAAACAGATCTGTATTTTCATTTGCTTCTATGAACAGTACAAGTAGCAAACTCTACAACCTAACAGCAATTTATTAAAATATCAGTGCAGGGTAACAGAAATAAATGATCAAATCCCATCAGTATTCATGCAAGAAAGGAATAATTTCTAGATAGAATTTATATTTCTCAATTATGGACTGTCAAAATGGACTTCTATCACATTCTCTATTCAAAAAACATTTATGGACTTCCTTGGTACCTTGCTATACATATTAATGTTACAAGGAGCTCTAAAAATAAGACATTGTTTACAAAGGCCTTTCAAATGCTCTTCACGTGTACTTCTTGTCTCTACAGTAGAGAAACATATAGTAAGCCAGACAGTAACTCTTATTACCTCCCTCTCCTTGCAAAAAGCGACAAGGCAAGTAAAGCAACATACCCAGAAGAATATGCAACACTGATCTGGGGTCACCAGCTGTCTCCCTCAGCAGTTTGTTGGCTGGGTTTTTAAGCTATGCAGTTTCAACAAAAACTATCTATGAGAAGTTATGACTCTCTGTGCTTCTCCTTGAACCCTCACAGGGAAATACTACTTTTTTATTAGCCTTACCCTGTTTGATCTAGCAAGTCGCAGCTTCTGCATTAAGGTAGCAACATACACTTCCCTAAGTACTTAAGTGATCTAGCAATCTCAGTCTTCTTTTTCTGAAAGTATTTCAGAATAATATTTAGAATCCTAAGAAGTGTTACTGTAGTGTATCACACGAATGCCCAGAAGTTTTTATAAACATTACTCGGGTTCACTAAAATTGTTTCGCTTTGAAACATTTTCCCACAAATCAGCTACTTGTCCAGAATCATACCATGTTTTGCTTGCTTTACACAGAGTAGTGAAAAGAACAAAATCACTACCAAAATAACCTGTCCCTGACTCCCAGCTCAGGGCACTGGAGGTCACAGAGTTTTGACTCAGCCCTTCTTCAATGCTTCAAGTCTACCTGCCCCTGCCCTCAGGAAAACAGTTGCCCTTATTCAAAAGGGAAGGTTAAACTGTGCCCTTAAGGGAGCTGCAGGATGCTGCACATAACTTACCTCTTCTGCACATATCAGGAAAGATCCAAGCTATGCTATCCATTTTGGGGGTGGGAAGTTGTGGATGCCTGGCAAGCTACAACAGTGATATCATCTACCTGACTTGCAAGAGGATACGTAGAAGAAACATGACAGACAGCAAGACAGCTGACTGCAAAGCTTTTTTTACAGCAGCTATCCCAGATATGCCACATGAAAATATGTCTCCAAAGACAAAAGAAGTTTTGACATTAACTTCAGTCAAGCTAGAACATTTTCTTCTAAACCACTAACCACTTTGTCTTTCTGACACATCGGCCTTCTAACAACACACAAATCTACCAAATCCCTAAGATACTGTGGCACTATGGCTACTTAGCACTGTCTTTACTTTGCCCACAAAGTACACAGCAGAAGACTTTGATGGGTTATGTTAGTCAAAGAAAATCACTTCAAAGGCATGTCTGCCATGTTCTTACTGATGGCACTTAAAAGTTGGCAAATGCAAGCAACCAGAAATAACTGGGGGGTGGGGAGTTCAGAATAACGTTAACAAAGAAACACTTACTCATGTTCTGTAATGTAGAAATAATTTATTTATAAATTTTGCCTACATGTATCTTCAGTTGTGGTCTACTCCCCTTCCCCAGCTCCACAAAGAAACTCTAAAATACATCTATACAAAATTTAAAGTAGATTTTTTTTTAATTTAAAAACAGTGTTATTTGAGGCAGATATTTACAGGAAGATATTTAAGACACGCTGCCTCAGATTCTCTAGTGATGTATTTGCTTCATTTGGAATAGGATTGCTTAGTAAATACTAAGAAATATTATCCTTTGGCAATAGTTTCGAAACATGTAACGTGATATCCCTTGATACAGACTCACAGTAACAGAAACAAAAAAATAAAAAATTAAAAAATAACCAAGTTGCCCTAGGACTTTGTTAGTAAAACCTAATCTTTAATTTTTGCAAGGTAGTGGAAGAAAGGTTAGAAAGGATCCCAGGGTTTTTCTGCTAGGACACATGCTTCAGGGAAAAGAAGAACATGGTAAAGTGACAGCAGTTAGACAAAATAACCATTTAGCATTGTTCCTTGTGACTTTCCTTACCTACATTTCTCAAACACTGCACGGTGACAGCAAATCCTTTTGTTCGTGGCAGGAGGTGATACTTGAGCTTGGGCAGGCCTTTGGCTTCAGCTACCTGCATGCTAATCTGGTGCTTCTGTTCTGTGAACCTTGTCCCCTCGCAATGAATCAGGAACTAAAACCAAGAGAGAACTACAGTTAAAAAGCAGCTCAGGTCTTCTACATCTATCTCATCAGAGGCCCCTCTAATTCCCACCAACACAGCCCAAATGAACCCTGCTAGCAGAGACAGGTGTGGCCACATGCACATTTAGGTAATCTAATTGCCCTGGAGTAAAACAAGAACAAAAAACACATAAAAAAGCCAAGAACAAATCCTCTCAATTGCCCCCACCCAACCAACTTGCCATCCTCTGGTTTGAGCTCCAGCCTTGAGACTTTAACCTCTGCTCTGCTACTTGCTATCAGAATGACTTGATTTATCTGAATGAGTCACTCCATCTCTAATGAGATCTTAGAAAACACTCAAATATACCTCCTGTTGCAAATCTCTCACTGATGGTGAGGTGTTCAAGTGTCATCGTATCTAAAACTTGCCAAGTGCCTAAACCAAACATATTTCTAGGAAATGCTTCAGTGCCCAGCTTGCTTCCTCTCACTCCAGCCCACTTGCTTTCACTATGGCATGAGGACCACTGACAACTGCAGACAGTAACTTTGATGCTAGTGACTGAGCTCATAACAGATGTAAGACAGTGGATGGACAACTGAAAGCCCTTATGAACTTTATAGTGTAAGTGCTCAGACATGAACAATTACAATTTTGCCACTGGCAGACAGGAAGAAGCAGACAGATCTTTGGAGATGTACCACTTGCTCATCTGCTTTCTGCCAAGCCTGAATGCAAACTAACACATCAGAGAGCATTGCCAAATTGCACAAGCCAGGTCCTCATAACCCACAGCAAAGACTTAGCCAACAAAGACAGAAGGACTGAAGAAAACTAGCCAAGCAGCCAGCTTCAGTTCCAGCTCATCTAAGAGCACTTTTACTCATATATCACATGCAAATGTTAAACAGCTAGATGAAACATACAGAAACTGATGAGTAAATCCTTCTAGCCTACTTAGCATGCTCTGTCTTTCTACCTGCCAAGGTGCTACTACTGTGCCTTTTGACATCATGTCACCACACAAGGGCAAATTATAACTCCACACTGCAATAACCCCAGGTATATATCAGCAACTGTATCTCTCTTACTACAGGTATAGCTCCTTCTTAGCAACCCCTCTACAGCAAGATATGAAGGATGGTGGCAGTTTGTGCTCACCAATTAGTCCTGAACTGCCTAGGTGTACAGAAAGGCATTCAACACCTTCCAAAAATCACAGAGCACAGGCAAATCTCTGTGAGGGAGATTTGAACTAGAAACCAAGAAATGTCCCTTTGCTAGACAGCCTCCTGCCTGGAAGTCATTTAATCATTATCCAAGCATAGAGCTTAGTTTTGATGGCTTAGTGCTCATTTAAATCAACAACAATTTTTAAAAGTTTTGTTTCAGAGAATGAGAGACACTGCATATACGTCTTCACTAGGAAACTGCTTCTTAAGCAAGTTTCTGCAGGCCCTTGTGAGGCTGCTCAAGGTACCATTTCCTTAACTGAATTCCTCTCTTGCCATCACCAGCTCAAGAGAACTAAGTTTTTTCTGATTACTGAGAAAACAAAAAATACAAAGGCTTTTCACTCCCAGACTAGCAAATACTAGCTCAATACTAAAAAATAATGGTGATGCAACAAGTAACACTTTCCTGTTACTGCAACGGGACACCAATCCTCTCCTTGTAACACAGCTGATGGCCCCAGGAACCACTTCTCTGACTAGGTACTTATCTGTGGCTTCCACTTCTACTGGGGCATGTCTGACCTAGCAGACATGCATTCTGGATAGGAATGGCAGAACCACAGGGAAATAGGAGGAGAAAATACTAGTAGGAACTGTGTAATCTAAGATGAGAGGAGAGCTTAGGTAAAGAATACGTGTTTCAATACATTGTCACATGCATCTGTTACACCACCATGAATCCCTGCATCTACCTCTCTCCAGCTGCTGTATTTAAAGGACCACAAAGTCTACTGAATGGATCACAGTGGAGGGATTTTTGCAACAACATCTGTAGGGCTCCACAATACAGAGGAAGAAAACACACAAGACAGACTACTACAGATGAAATTCAAGAGAGAATTCAATTCTTGGAGAACACTCTCCTGATACAGCCAAGAAGCTCATGAATCAAAGCTCCCAGGAGCAACCTGGCGACTGCCACATATTGTCTATGGCCTTCATCCCTCTCAAGCACCTCACACTCCATTTGTTAGTCATTACTCACCCAAAAGTTTTCAGGGTAGTCCCGGAGATTCAGCAACTTCTGCATGACTGTTTTCCGATCCTCCTCCCACTTACGCTTGCAGAAGACTATCTCTAGGAAATACCACATCCAGCCAATGATAGGCATGTAGGAGAGCTCCTTCTTCGCAAGCACTTTGGAACTCTGCAAGACGGGAGCAAGGCAAGTAAAACACATTTACACCACTTAGAGTTCTCTGTGGGTATGACACATGCACAGTTAGACACTTAATATACTGATTCATATTGACCAGTCCCAGTTTTAACACCAGTGCAAAAGTAAAACAAAGAAAAAGATGTTCTCATCATATGACAGAAGTCAAATCTTATCTCAGATATCTGCATGAAAGAAGACTTCCAGAATTAAATATATGTATGCATGTGTGCTTGTGAACCCTGAAACCCAAAACACAAGCCAAATTCCTTCACGTACTGAGGAATCCATGTAAATGACCCAAACCATAAAAATTTACATTCTTAATTCAAGCAGAACCTGGGCAGTGGCAACTCAAGTTCCTTTAAGATACCTTGCAGCTATACTTCTCCCCAAAGCTGGGACATCTCACCATGACAAAAGAAAAAAAACCTATTCTGAATGAGAAGCAGAGTCACAGAGCCATTGCTGCGTGACAATATACTGATGCATACACATTGTTTACCAATGGAAGAAACCTTAAACACCACTAGAAACAACAACTCAACAATTTTCAAATCTCAAATCTTACTCCAAAACTTAATTCTGTGGTCACCTCAGACTGACATCCCTTTAGGCAGGAGAAATTATTCCACTTGCTCCTTTCCTTTCCTCCAAGCCAGTCTGCCTTGGTGAGCTGTCTTAAGTTTCACTTTGTTATTTAATGAATAAAATGGCATGTGTGTGTGTGTGTATGAAACAGTGACATTTTCTTAGAGGATAGAGGGAACAATTACAGTCCAGTTTCTATCTGTGATACCATTATAAGCTATCCCATCAAAGTGTCTTGAGGATGGGTTCCAGGACATTGCATGTGACTAGTAGGAATTATTTACTGGTAGAAAATACCATCAACAGAAATTATTTACTTTTTTTTTTTTTTTTTTTGTCATTTTTTTTTTTTTTTTTTGGTCACTGTTGTTCATTTGGTTAGTAGGGGAAGAGACTTGACCTAATTCTTTATCTCAGCTCATTTCTCTCATGTGTTCTCCTTCTTTGAGAAGGAAAAAATACCTTAAATAATTCAGTTATCTAAAAGCTTGTAAGACTGGAAGGCAAGTGCACATCCCATAGCTTCAGTAGCAACTGTCACACAAAAGCAGAGCAGAAGACATGAGACAATTCCATTTCTAAGAATGCAGAAACCATCTCTGTCAAATAATTTTACACTTTGTACTAAAGTGCCCCCTCTTGATCACTCAAGAATTTCAGTGATGGGCCCAGATCAAGACTCCAAATCCAGATCTCCCACAAGGAGAAGCTGTAGGATTGGGCACACTTTTTGACATTTCAATTTCAAGCCATGTTGGATGTTAGTCCCTATCTCATGGCAGCAGCCAACCTCCTCTTTCCAGCTCCCCAAACTGATCACAGAGAAACAGGCTCTTCTCCCACCACTTTCCTTAGCTCCCCGGTTTTTTTCCCACACTACTGTTTTTCCTTTTTCAGTTACTCTCAATACAAGTCAATTTCTTATTTCCAAAATAAATTTAAATAGTTCTAGCACAGCTTTAAAAGCCTCCAAAGGGCATTTTTTGTTGTAGGACATGTACAGTATAGCTTCTGTTCAAAGCACACAGACCAGTTCACATGCTCTTCCACTCCTCTCCTTTGTACATCCCTGAGGAAGACAGCTGAGCCAAGGCTTTGCTCCAAGAAACCCCAACAGATGCAAAGCGTTTCTAGCTGAGCAGGGAGGGCTAAAACCCTAGGGAACTACTGCCCACCTTGGCCACAACCAGGACAGCCATCAGCCACAGCCTCGTGCAAGCCACTGCACAATGAGGCAAACAGCAACAGTAGTCACCCCCCAAAACCAGAACCCCCCCCCCCCCATGCTCTTCAAGTTTATTTACAGTAAATGTTCAGTATCATAAGACCTACTATGAACACATGTAAGTATGCTCTGCATAGAACATACAAGGTCAAAAAGACAGTGTAGTAGTCCTTCCTAATCCTAGTCCAAAAAGCAAGCTCAAGTAACTATTTTACCAGAGCTATTTTCTAATGTTTTACATATTTTAAATAATCATGAATTAAACAAGAGTCAGGAGAGAAGTTGCCACTGTTCTCCTCCCCCCAGTGAAACAAAGAAATTATGTTGTAAGCTAAGGTGTCACACAGCGCAGGTACAACCACAAAAGCAGAAGAGATGTTTGAATTCTTCCCCAGGGCATGTTCTTATTCATTTTCTGTGCCAACGCATTTTTAAAATTTAAAAGCACTCTTTTAGACACGTGAGAGTACGACTCCTTAGATGCACATAAAAAGAAACTAAATCACCTTATGCTATTTTGTGCACCCATCTATCCTAGGAGTAGAAGGAAGGCTAATGACACAGAACTAATTAGAGAAAGGAAACTCTTCAGTGCATTATACTGGCAAGAGTGCTCTCCCGTGGGAGGAATATATCAGGCCTCCTCTCAGAACCTACCATCTCTCTTACAATAATTAGAGCTACAATCTATTCTGTTTCAGTCGTCTACCCATGCACAGCTCCTGTGTAAATACCTCAGGGGAAAAATGCACCTACAGTTGATTTCAGCCACTAAGTTTTCCTTTACCAAAATGCTTTGCTAAATATGTGACGGTCACCTCTAGCCTTCAAATTCAGCTTGTTCAACAGAATAAATGTAATTTAAAAGTGCTGATTTATTCCATGCAAGCTGCCATCTTGAAGGAAGTCAAATATTTTCAGTGCTCAGAACTGTGTAATTCCAACACATTTTTAATGAAATTGCTGCTGGATGCAGACAACTTGTCTACAGTAATAGCATTTTAATCCAGTTTAATTTCTTTGGCCAAGTTTGTTCAGATGGAAATACCCATGAAGTTCTTTTGTAAATGACTGCACTAACATCACATTAAAAAAAATATATTTTTACAAGTTTACTTCAGGTGCATTTGCATCACTGTGCAGTGACAGAACAAAAATCCTGATTTACACGTCCAGCCTCAGTTATTCAACACCTCTTAACCACAAAACGCAACAAAAAGCATGAAATCAACCTGCAAGCTGAGGATGTCTAACAAAATTTGTTCCACAGTTTCAAAACAAATTCACTGTAGCTGCAAATCATTAGCAGCAGCAATGTGCCTTGTAAGTTATTGGCTCTCCAGGCTGCCCTCAGTATTGACATACTTTTGATGATTCCATTTGCTCTATTTTTGAAATATAGCACTCCTTCATATTGTAGTGTCTGGGACATCAAGATGGAAAGATGTTTCCTTAGTCCCTCAAAGCTATTGTTCCAGAAATTTAGTTAGGTTCCTAATTTCTAATGCTTCATATTGAATAAAACTTTTCCATGTTGGAAAGGTAACACAGCAGTATTTCAGAGGATGGATGCCCAAGCATATGCTGTGATGCTGTTTTAAATACAAATAATAATGTAGTTTTGGCTGCCCACATGAACAATTATGTAATTCAGAATCATAGAATCATTTAGGCTGGAAAAGACCATTAAGATTGAGTCCAACTGTAAACCTAACACTGCCAAGTCCACCACTAAACCATGTCCCTAAGCACCACATCTACATGTCTTTTAAATACCTCCAGGGATGGTGACTCCACCACTTCCCTGGGCAGCCCGTTCCAATGCTTAACAACCCTTTCGGTGAAGAAATTTTCCCTAATATCCAACCTAAACCTCCCCTGGCACAACTTGAGGCCATTTCCTCTTGTCCTATCACTTGTTACTTGGGAGAAGAGACCAATATCCACTTCACTACACCCTCCTTTCAGGTAGTTGTAGAGAGTGATAAGGTCTCCCCTCAGCCTCCTTTTCCCCAGGCTAAACAACCCCAGTTCCCTCAGCTGCCCCTCATAAGACTTGTGCTCCAGACCCTTCACCAGCTTCGCTGTCCTTCTCTGGACATGCTCCAGCACCTCAATGTCCTTCTTGTATTGAGGGGCCCAAAACTGAACACAGCACTCAAGGTGCAGCCTCACCAGTGCTGAATACAGGGGGACGATCACCTCCCTTGTCCTGCTGGCCACACTATTT
>NW_010317268.1:25515-53737 GCF_000700745.2 Antrostomus carolinensis | reverse complement strand
TCCAACTCAAACCAGTCTGGGATTCTATGATGTGTCAGCACGGTGTTGCCGTGGCCTTGGCAAGGCATCGGCACAGTGTTGGCATGGCCTTGGCGAGGCGTTGGCATGGTGTTAGCCTTCGTGGCCTGGGCGCTGCAGGACCGTGGGCTGGGCCAGCCATCACTCTCCCCGCTGTGTGCTTCAGGGAGGTGAGACACCTAAACTCATTGTAACACTTAAAAATATCACAGCCTAGAATGATGTCCTGTCTTGATGCTATCATACCTCACAAAAAAACATTACTGTGAAATTATTCAGTCCTTCCTGGAGATAGTTTGGTGTTTTGGGCTATTACCTCTTGTGACAAGCGGCATTTGGTAATGGCCTTTTGTTTGCTGCAAAGCAACCTGGTGTTAATGACATTGTTATAACTTTTAATACAAAATTTCCTGCTGTTCTCTCATGGGACAGTGTATTTTTCAAGTGTGCAGCATGATTTCTAGAATTTAAGGTTTTGCATGTGTATTACTTTATTGGATCATATTAATGGCTTTAAATATGTACAGCTCATCTAAAGTTTATGCTATAAACTTGTTTTTTTACAGAATATATAGACAATAACTACATATTCTGCTTGGAGTACTGATGTTTTATTAAAATCTCTTCCCAGCCTGTTGGTGAGGCAGCAAAGTCACGAAGGCTGCTGCATGACTGCTAACACAGCTTCTCGTGGGAGGGTGCCCCAGCAGGAGCTGTGTCTACAGGTATGGATTGGGCAGGCTCATGCCCTGGCTGCTCGCACCCCAGCACACAGGACTTCGCCGGGGACAAATTCCAACGTGTTCCGGTTAACTGAAACAGCAAACTACTCCATTGCCAACTGAGGCACTCAGTGAGTCTGACAGATTTATGGAATTTGAATATAATAAATTGATTTGGTAATTTATATTGAAAAGTAAATGGATTTGTGTTCTGCACTAGTTTTCATGTTTCAAGAAAGGCCGTGAAATTCAGCTTACAAAAGCCTAGGGCTCATCCTGCAAGTGACTTGTAGAATGAGGCTGTAATATTTATAACACCCTATATCTTCCCAATTAACTAGTAAACTGGTTTCTTAAAAAAATTGAAAACTACGTTCTGTTTTCTTACACTGGATTTCTGTGGTTGGCTTGCATAATAGTATAAAGAAAATGGCAGCTGCTACTACTGCTTTTGTATTAATACCTGAAATGTTAATTGATTTCACAGTTCATACATGGCATAAAGGTCCTTGTGCATGCTGTCTTTCAGACAGATTTACTTGGTTTCCTTCCAGCCAGGTGTCCTTGACATCTCCATGGCAGAAAAAGTCTGTCACCCTAAGTATTTGGCTTTCAAAAAATAAAATGAGGAGAATTTTAAGAACCGTTTACAAGTGGCGCCAGGCTGACAGCTCTTCTCCAATGGCTTTTTAGTTCAAACACACAAAGGGCAAGTGTTCCCACAGCGTCACTTCTGCTTTGTGAGGCTTCAGTAGGTGTTTTAGCATATTGACCTTACATCTTAGATCTGAGATTTAGTCCTTCAGTCATGTCAAGAGTGTTGTGACTTGCAAGTAAAGCTGTTTCAGTTAGCTGCTGGGGAGGCCTCAGGTGGTTTTAGGTGACTCCAGCATTTCCAGAGGTAGGAACTGGAGTCCCTCACTTTACCTTCTTTCAGCAGCTGGGGCTTTAACTTAGGTAGTCATTGAGAGTTTTGGTTCCCCACAGCTGTTGAATCTCCACCCCTGAAGTTTCCATCTGAAAGTGCTTCCTTACCCCATTGCAGCCAGCTAGAAGTGCCGTACCACAGCCCCTCTCTGGGTGGGGAAGGAGAGAAGCCTGAGGGTGGCTCAGAAGGGAAGGTGGGCTGGAAGGCCCCGTGCCGTCAGCAGCAAGGCACTCTGGCTGCAAGCAGTTGCTGGCAGCACGTGGAGTTGACAATCCAGATCAGATTAGGAGTTACTTTCCTGTATCAGATGACGAGTGTCCAAAATAGAGTCCCATTCACTTCCCCACAGACATCATGCCATATAACCCGGAAAAAATACTGTTTTTTAAGCTGAATTTGTTTTCTCCATTGGCTTTGCAGTGGCCAGGAGCAAAGCCTCTGTCACGGCTGTCCTCACGGTGGAGAGCCTCAGTCAAGACAAATGAAACCACCAGTGTATTCCTTTCACTTCGACTCCAGAACAGCAGAGCGGGGATCACCTGGTCACCTGTACTGACAGAGCAGTGATGTGCTATCAGGTTGCATATCATGTACTTAATTCTCCAGGAACTGTGAATCTTTAACCCCACCTTTTCTTTTTGCTTCTCAGCAGTCAGCCAGGAGCGCTGCCAATTCAAAACATTTTCCCTTTGATGCTGCAGTGAATGCTGAACTTGTGTGCAATAATAACTTCTTAATTATTTAACTTCATAAGGATTTTAAGGCTCTTGAAATCCAGAACTCTAAAATGTGGTGTATTCATCCCACACTTTCTGCATAGGAATCAGTTTTAAGTGTATCAAATATAAATAGCTACAAACATAGCTTTTACACATTAAAAATGTGCTGGGGCAAAGATGATTTTGCAGGTGGATTGACACAAGAGAAAATAAGGTCAATTTACATTTATTTTTTTTTTTAATGTCAGAATAAATGACACCCTATTTGTCCTTTCCCAGTTTTGTTTGTTGTTTTTACTCAATAACAAAACATTTCCTTCCTGGCTAGTGAAACATCCTTAGCTTAGGCAAGAAGGGTAAAAAATACAGATTCCATATTTCCAATCCTCAATTTTTTTTTTAGACTACTAGCTTTCAGCTTTTGGCAAAAACTTAATACTGTCTGTTATTTCAGTTGCTTTTTTAGGTTTTCACCTTAGAATTTCTTATATCCTATTATCCACAAGAACAGAGCAGAAGCCGGCGTTCCTTGTTTTAGAATAGTTATATTTTTATTTTTATCACTGTTTAGAATGCAATGGTACTTTCCTTTAACCACTATATTTAAACATTCAGTATTAAAAAAAGTGATTACAATTAAACTTCCCCTTTCAGATGCTCCTATTACTATTCTCTAGATATTTTCTTGGCAAAAAAAAAATCAATTTCCTTTCCTAGTTATTAAAATAAGTCTCCTATTATATTTTGGACTCAAAGCACTAGGATTGCTCTTAGAACGATGAGATTTATTAAAAGAAAGGGATCTCATATGAGATAAGATGAAGGACTTTGGCAGGGAGAAATCTACAACCAGACTCAAAACATCTTAAATACTATTGAGGTCAAGTAAAAATTAAAATCTAGGATGACTTTGAATGGAAAATGTCTCTCATTCTAGTAAATAGACAAATATATGACAGACACAAACCTGCATCCACATCTGTAGACTCTAAATTTTAAATTTCTTCTGCTAAGATAGCTTCTGGCCCAATAGCACGTTAAAACCTGAATTTGTCATGCAACGTGTTTATCAAAGTGCTGTAGCATTGTGGCACCTGGCCATCTGGTAGACTCCAGAGCTTGATTTATAGCCAAGACTCAACCCACAGGCGGACGGGGGAGTTAAAATCCACCTCGTTCTCACTCTGGATGCCTGGATCTAATCTGCAATTCACCAGACTCCCCCGCAGCCAGCAGTTTGGGGTCACATTAAGCCCCATCTCGTGCCTAAGCTGTGGTGCTGGTCTGCACCTGGGCCGAAGGGGCTGATCTGGCTGGCTCTCCCGCAGCAGGGGTGGGAGCAGCATTGAAACAGACTTTCTCCCCATTGCTCGGTGGTTAGGTTATTCCCAGGATTTGGGGGAGTCATGTTTGCTCCTTTACAATCCCCAAACCTTCATTTCTTACCTCCGACAAGGTACTCAGCTGGCAGGATATTCTGGTAGATGGTGCTTTGCTCCCGTGTTTGTAATCTGTGTGGAACAGAGAAAGGGAAGAAAGAAACCAAACCCCACCATGAGCGGTGTGAGTGAGGCGTGGGTCTACGTCCCTCCTGCTGAGTGCTTGAGATCCGTGGTGAAACATTAGGCTGGACACCACGAGTGAGTCACCCCTGTGCTGCAGGGAAAGGTTTGCTGCTCCACGGACGATGGAGCCTGGCTAGTCATTGAAAAGTGAAGAGAGAATGTGTGCAGACCGTGTACAGATGTGTTCTAAGTCCTAAGCCTTGAAGTGTATGCTATAGTCTCTACTATTTAATAGATATGGTTTACAAGTTGGTTTTAAATTTGGTGGGTAGTAAAATGACTTTTACTCCACTTACTAGAGGCTAATGAAGAACATACGTAAATGTATGAATAGCTGCTTAGTTTAGGCAGCAAGAGGACTTTTAATCTGCAAATTGTCCAACTCAGATAATTCTGTGGCAATGCCTGTGCTGCAACATAAAAATTAGAGCTGTTTTTCCATTGAAGATAAATCATTGGATCCATTGTTGGTCTTTTCTAGGGTCTGGTTACACTATGGAAACTACCAAGCTTGACTCTTCAGGATTTTCTCCTATTGAGAAGCTGTCTGCTATTTCCAGGACCAGTAACCATTGGTCACTACTGGCTCGGAGCGAACAGTCACAGAGGTGAGCAGAAGAGAGGTGCATGGAGTGGGGAGGGTGGACGTTTCCCTCCTTTGGTGGTTCCCTCTGTGAAGGGTCCCTGTGGCTGACTTCACAGGTTGGGCATACACTCAGCACCTAGCAACCAGCTTTATACACCATTGCTTCTGATACAGGCACTCACTGACCAACATAATCAGCACTTAAATGTTCTGTAGACCACAACAAACTACAGGTAAAGCCTGCATGGGGCAAGTATAGCCCATAAATGTATATTTTTATTTATGTATACCCATATATAGCATATATGTATTTGAAAATGATGCTGAATTAGATTTATGGTCAGAAAATGAGAAATCTATTGAAACCCATTCTTAGCTACAGATTTTTTCTTCTATGTTGAGCTGTCTTCCATGGCCTTCTCTCTCTGTTATAACTGGCTTTGAAGACTGTCTGCTGTTCAGAGAAACAAGAGGAACGCAAGAAGTGGATAACAACCTAAGATAAATGGATGTAGTCTCAGGGCAGGGGAGGATGCAAGGATGTAAATGTTAGGGCAGTCTCTGTGGGGCAGACAGCACTCAGATCATAAATGCTGCATAACCTGAGCGTGTGCTTCCAGCAAACACTGCCCATACCTATGGAACATCTCCTCAACAGGGAATTTCCCCCAGATTTAAAGCACGTGTTGGGCAAAGGCTAATGGCTACACAGAAGTTGATAAATCTTGTTATCCATCTGCGGAAGAGAATCTCTTACTACAGAGAGAATATTTGCAATGCCCAAATAGCATGAAGAGTAGGAAATCCTAATAGCTCTCAGGATGTTAAATGCTGCAAAAACCAGAGTACGGTAACATCTTGAACAACAGACTCAGATTTTTAATCATCTGTAGAAGAAATGCTGAGTTCAGATATAATACAAAGCCAGGAGGATTTGATAAGGCTTAATAATTCTTTTTTTCCTGTCTGTTAACAAGCCAAAGCAAACTAAGCATTATCCAAAGAAATCATGGTTAGTTATCGAGGATTGTGGGCTTAAAATGTTCCTGTAAGTCAGGGAGTTACAGTCAATACCTCGGCTTTTCCACGTATACTGGGAGGTATTAGCATAATGCCATGGTGGAGAGGTCGCAGCTCCGATGAATGGTGTCTCTGAGCAGGCTGGGGCTGCAGCTCGGATCCCATCCCGTCCGCAGCACCCACTGAACAAGGGCCGAGCAGTGTGGTGGGACAGGGTGTGGCTGTCCTCCTGGCAGGATGCAGTGTGACAGCATCCTTTCTCCTTCCACAGGACTGCGTGGGCACTGCACTGGCGTGGGACAGTGCGCTGCTGGAGGTGTTTAAGCATGGGGGGAATGCTCTTTGGCCCGAATAGGAATAAAGAGAAGGAAACGAGTATCTGAAAAGTGCTGCATCCTCACAGAGGAAGGGCAGGAAATAAAGGTGAGTTATTCCTCATTGGGAAGGTACCTGCCACAGGACACCCAGATCTCCGGATCCAGGCCATGTCCCTCCAGCGCTGCAGCCTGGGTGGCTGGGTGCCGTACTTGGCACCACTGCTTTTGCGGTGAGCTTTCAGCACAGCCCTCCTGCTTCTCATCTGCTGCTCAGGTTTTGTGCAGCCCTGGCTTGCATTGGTGCTGGACACAGACCTCTGGCCAGCAGTGATCTGGTGATGGTCAGGCCTTCTGTCTTCACAAACAGCTTTTGCAACCCACTGTTG
The DNA here is from genome assembly GCF_000700745.2 of Antrostomus carolinensis. NCBI lineage: Eukaryota > Metazoa > Chordata > Aves > Caprimulgiformes > Caprimulgidae > Antrostomus > Antrostomus carolinensis. The sequence continues at coordinate 47,476 of NW_010317268.1, read as the reverse complement.
GGTCTGAGGGGGACACAGATTTTGCTCAGATCAGACAAGAGCCAGAGGGAGAGCACATGTACCTCGGGCACTCTCAGACCTACAGTGTGCGACCCCAAACATATTCTCAGTCAGAAAAAAAGGGGTTTGCTCAAAATATGCACATACATAAGACTCACTGTTGCACAGATACCAGACCTGGTACGCAGGCCGTATGTCTGTAACGCTTGCTGGCTGGTCATCCTCAAGCTGCCAGGAGGTGGAACTGGTGTTCATGGCAGATGGTTGTACCTTGCATCTCTGGGAAGAACTGTCACAAGTTTACATCTGTGAGCAAAAGGATGCCTTTAAGCCCAAGCATTTCTAGACATTAAGTAGGAAAAATGAAGTAGGAAAAAACTTGTGATGATTTGATGATTGTCAAAACTTGAAAAGGCCTTTCTTCTGCACCAGAGTACCAGTTCTGGAGAATCCCCTCCCTTGCCTGCTGCCACACTGGTGCTGATGCGGCCCAGGACACGATGGGTTTTCTGGGCTGCGAGTACAAAGTGCTGGCTCATACAGCCTTGTTTTGTTCTGCACTAAGATACCCACAAACGAAGGAAATGGCTTATAGCATCTATACTAACCACACAGAGACCTCGCTGAACAGTTACCTGGTTGGTCTGCATGGCGAATGCACCACACACGTGCTCCGGTGGAAGGTGTGTGGGTGTGAGGGACAGCCCACACCTGGTCACAGCGATCTGCCCAGCAGCACAGAAGAGCACTACAGAAGGCCAGACCTGGACCTGGGTTTTCCCAGCCATCACCTTATAAACTCAGTCCTCCATCTGTGTCACCAGCAAGTTACACAACAGGACCACGTGCGTATTGCACAATGTAAGGCTAATGGATTTTCCCATGAGCACTATGGTCTTTTCCGCTTACTAACACCTTCCAAATGCCGGGCCAGAAACCCCTCCGTCAGCTTTCTCTTCGAGTGTTCGCCACCTGCGTGATTAACATCCAGTATAACAAAGCTCATCAGCCTAGGACATTGAAAAATGTCTCGTTTGTTCCCTTAACGTGCCATATGCAGGGGTTTTTTTCCTTCCTTCTCCTGATGTTTATTCAAGTATACGAGGATTATTTCTGAATTATTCATACAATATCTGATGAGACTGTGGCTGTGCTGGCTCCCACTGCTTAATGAATGAGCCATCAGCCTTTTGCAGATGGTGCTATCAACAGTTATTGGAGTGCTGTGTGTTCACCTGCATTTACACAGCACCGTGAGCAAAGGGTAGAGCTGAACCTGAACACAGGGCTGGGATTTGATCTCTGACTCCGATACCTGTCAAGTGTCACGTCATGTGTAACGCTCCCTGGCTCCCTCACTGTCAGAGTCCACGGGATGGCCTCACTAGGCACTCCTGATAGGAGCAAGAGGTGGAGCTTGCACAGGGCACCTTCTCTCCAGGCTGGAATCCTACAGACCGGACAAGGAGAGGAGACAAAAAAGTATTTTTGCAACAATTAAATTTTTGTCTAATACAACTTTTCCATAATAGAAAATGTTGGTGTAGTTGAGTACATATCCTACCAAACTACTTGTTACATCACTTAAAGCAGTGAGTACAGTGAATAAAAAGAAATGGCTAGCAGTTATGATCATATAGGTATACACTGTCTCTACACCAGTGTCCTGTGAGGTTTGGTCACTGCGGCCATTTCAGCACCACAGCTCACCTGCATGACACCATCTACGTGCTCCAGATACTTCTTTCTCCTAAAGTTAGAAACTAAGAAGTGAAAGAAGACACTGTACTAGATGACCCAAGCAGTGGACTGAGAAGAGGCACAACTGGGACACCCTTGCTTTGGGGAGGTCTTTGATAGATGTTGGAAGACTTTATCTACTGAGCTCCATAGCTCTTGGTGCCAATGAGCTTGATGAATTGAACCCAGGACATGCAGGGTGCTCCATACACCAGCTTGGTGGGGTTCCTGCCGGTGCCCTCAGGGCCAGCTGCAGTCTGGCACCAACACAGCTGGGGAAGTGGCTGCAGGAGGTGATGCCCTGTGACACGCAGCCACCCGCTGTCACCAGCAGCAAGGTGTGCCCACGCCTCTGGAGGGGAGTTCAGCCAGGCATTCGGTGCCAGCAGTAGCACTGTGTTTACTTCTGCCTTTCCATAGCCCTGTAAAATGGAATAAGCACAAAATAAAATAAGGATAAAGGAGAATCCAAAACATCCAGAGCTGGGCTCTGAGCAAGTCATCAGAAGAACTAAGCAGAAGCCGCTAGCAGACAATTAAGAAAGCTTTTCAGCTCTAAGAAGCTCAATTAGGTGCAGCACTGCTTCCAGCAAGAGCCATTTTTGTGCTACTTTTCTTCTGTTTACCTCAGGAAATGCTGTCCTCACAGATGAGAATGTCAGCAGCAGCTTAGCCTGTGTGTGGTTGCTGGTTTTGAGCTGCCTGTGATGTTCTTCCTACAATTGAAGCAAAAATAAAAATAAAGGCGGCTTGCTGATTTGCAGCCAGCACAGCCTGGGAGGCTTTCAAGCAATCTCAGACTTTCAGGGCTGGTACTCGGTATCTCCTGCTGGAGGAAGGACATCTGAGTCATCACCACCAGAGGCTACAGAAGATGAGTCAGGATTACACAAATTCCATTTGGTTTGTGTAACAACACTGCTTTCTGTATTGAAAACTTCCTTTGCCGCTGCTGCAAAGGTCTCTACTGCACAAAACCTTAAATATGCAGGAATTGGCAAACTGGGGCTGGTTGCTTGTGTGACTTGTTTTTCAGTATTTGTGGGGTCTGATGCAAGGGATGCGCAGGGCTGCCAGCATGGTGGGGAAGGGGCCAGCAGGAGGGGGCTGCTGCTGGGGAAAGCGAGCTGGAACCCAAGTGTCAGGAAAGCTTCTTGGCAGGGGAGCATATCAGGCTGTGTGGAAAGGCTCCCAAGAGCAGGAACAGACACCCAAACCCTGTGACGTGTCAAATCAAAAGCAGAAATAACTTTGGGAGAAATGCATGTATAGTTTGCATTTGAGTATTAAACTCTGTATGTATTGATTTTAAACCCTTAAAATCGAGCATATTTTAAATATCGGCAAGCTCATATTTATGTTCAACAGTTAGTGATAATAAAAAAATAATCCCCCAGGCTCCTTACAAGCTTTGCTTTTATACACATCATTTTCCCTAGTGATCATTTTAAGAAAATAGGATTTTAGAACTGGCTAGGAGACATCTAAATTCCTCAGAATACTGTACTGACTGTTAAGAGCTCCACTTAATTCAGCAGCTGTGGCACGAGGGGGGGAAAATGATCCCTCCCTAGGAAAGACAGGTGCCATTATCACCATTTCCATTTCTTTCAGACTGCAAAAGTTACTGCCTCTGCAGCAATTCTTCCACCGAATGGTACTGAATAACACGGGAGCTGGCTCTGCACTGACAGTTGCCTGGGAAGGAAGTCAGGAACGAGTGGAAGCTGGAGAGTTTCAGCCACATCTGCTTTTGTCCTGAGAATTATCGACACCAGGAGGTTGCAGTGAAAAACTGACAGTCTCTCTGCACAGGTGCTGCTTGTGTCAGTGGTGAACTCACTAATGAAAAGAGTTCACAGGCACCCGTGTTACACGTCTGTGGTGGTTCTGTCACAGCCTCAGTCGGGAGCTGATGAACGTGACTTCCCAGTTCCCAAGTGCCCTGGAGCAAGGCTGAGCCTGGCTGGTGAGACCAAAGAGCAAAGCTGGGGTGTGCACACTTAGCAGCGCTGTGCAGGCGCTTGGATGATCCCTGGCCGGGGCGGATGCGGTCGGCTTTCCTCGCTGTCGGTGCACCCTCAGAGCGTGCCCGCGCTGGAGACCTGCCCGGCTGGAGGGAGGACCTGTGCCCAGCTCTGCCCAGCCTGCCAGCTCAGACGCGCTGCTGGGCTCACGCCACCCTCAGAGGAGCCCACACACGTGCAGAGGAGTTCCAGTGTCAGCACAGGACCCAGCGTGATGCAGCCACCGTGCAGCCAGGCTCGCTCAGCCTGGGGTCTGGTGGGTCCCACCCACACCCTTGAACGCCGGCAGCAGGGAGCCAGAGCCACCCATCGCCTCTTCCCTCCTCACAGGCTGACAGCAGCAGCACCTGGATTAAGGACGCTTCAAACCACAGAGGTATGTAACCTGTATATATCCACAGATACACACACATATATGTATTCACATGTGTCTTCTCATGTAGCATGTTTTAGGTTGCATGCTTACAAATAGGAAGTACAGAAAAATCATAGAATCACAAAATCACAGCATGGTGGGGTTGGAAGGGACCTCTGGAGATCATCTAGTCCAACCCCCCTGCCAAAGCAGGTTCACCTTGAGCACGTTGCACAGGATCATGTCCAGGTGGGTTTTGAACATCTCCAGAGGAGGAGACTCCACAGCCTCTCTGGGCCGCCTGTCCCAGGGCTCAGATCTGAAAGCTCAGGTTTGCGAACCCTTACCTGTACACAGTACGTACCCATCACACGCTCTCAAGCCTTCGCCTGAAGTTTCCTGCAACAGAAGACGGGCCAGGAATCAGCCCTGTCCCCTCACACACCGTCCTGGGGAGGGTTTTAGAAGTCTATGTCAGAGTGAAGTGGACAGTGATGAATAAAACAAGGCAAGGGTTTTTTTTGTTAAAGTTTCTGAGGACAATGAAATGTCTGCAGCCATCATCCAGAGGGACTTTAAGGAAGGTTGCAGGTTTGCAGACATAAACAACAGGAACCAACAGCATTAATAACTTGGCTTGCACACTTCCACCACCAAGTTGAACCCAGGGTCTGCTGCCAACAGTCCTCTAGCTCAAGCTGCATCTCCTGTCCTTACCAGTTAAGTCATCGCTGGGCTTTGGCATTGCCCGTGTATGCACGCTCTGTCCTAGAGAACTTTGCATCTGTTAGCGTGGCGAGAGGGTGGGAAATTGTTCTGCACTGGAGGTGCCTGCCCTCTGCCTGGTGAGTGTTCTACCACCCTACAAAAATACCCAACAACCTAAAATATTTTAAAACTTATCCAGGTTAGGGAAACGCTTCTGCTCGCGTGACGCATCTCCCAGTGGCACATTGCACTGCTGATCCCAGTGCCCAGCACTGGAAACACCCCTCTTCTGTTTGACAGAGGGAGGCAGGAGGATCAGGGGCTTCAGAAGAGGGATGGGATGAGCCAGGGGAGCATCCAGCCCCAGCAGGGACCCAGCCCCAAGGGTTTCAGTGTTCAGTGGCTGCCTGTGCTTGCAGTTTCATAAGCCACCTTTGAGGCAGATGAGCAGTCTCTGGTGGCTCTCCCCTCTTTGGTACAGCAGGGCAGGTGGTGAGGGCTCTTTTGGTTTGTTTCCTATAAAAGAAGCAGATATTGGGTAGTTATCTCACTGGAAAGGGTCCCCAGGTGACCGAGTATTCACTGTGGGATGCGAGGTGGGGCGGCAGCACATCCCCACCCCCAGCTGCTCTGGCCTGCTGACCTCCCCACACAATCTACGTGTTTTTAAGTCACCCACTGCTGTCACTGGTGACAATACCTGGCTGTGACTGCAGCTGCTGCGGCCCCGATTAGATTGTGTTTAATGGCAGGCTGCTCGGGGAGATTACAAACACCTCGTGGGCATCAGCTCCTCCAGCACCCACACACATTGTCTGCAGGGTTAATCCACCAGTCCAGACCTGGGGTATCTCGCCTCTTTGTCCTTTCACCTCTCAGAAACCTCCACCTCAGAAATTACACTCCCACACAGCCGCTGCTCCCTCACCAGTCCCTGCCGACACCATGGGCTCAGCGTCCGCAGCTTCCTTCCACCCTGGAGCTCGCTGTGCTGCCTCCTTCCCCTGCCAGTGTGTCCCGAGGTGGCTGATGTGACTGGGGGCAAGCAGGGGAGGCTGTCACCCTCCTGTTACCTTGTATGTGTCTGTGTCTGGGGGAATGTGTGTGTACACACCTGGGGGAACACCAGAACCAGAGTTTCTATTAACGAGTCTTGACAGAGCTGTCCCTAGCCTCAACAGGCACAATGTGTTCAATAGACACGCACATGGGAGCCTCCCTCCTAAAAAGCCTCCTCTAGGACTGAGTTAAATAACTAACCACTAAAAATATTACTGTGGGCTTCCTTCATGACAAAAAGTATCGCTTATTCCTTCTGAGCTACCCTGTGGCAGCTACCCTGTCCCACCAATGACCCCACCCGTCATGTTTCTACATCAGGAACAGGAACAACAGTTGGACGCACATGCCACAAACTGCACTAGTGAGGGGAAGGGGCCAGGGCCCCCTGCCAGCCCCGAACCCAACTGCTCACGCTGGCCAAGTCTGTGCAATTCAGTCAGCTCCACTTTCAAAAGGGGGCGGCTGCGATTGTCCCTGGAAGGACAAACACCAGGCTCGGTTAGACACGATCCTACTAGCACATTCAAAGCAGAGTTAAGAGCCATACAACTCCTTTGCCTGCTTGCAGGTACCCATCTGTGTCCACATCCACCTCGGGACAACAGGAAACGTCAGGGTTTGTTTGTAGAAAAAATCGCTTCTATGAGAAGCGATGTGAACTTCTTTATTACTATTACTGGTACCACACCTCTCTCCCTCAAAGGCTCCAGCATGAACTGGGCTAGTTTCATTCACAGGCACTTTGGCTAAAGGCTGATGGATTCCAAAGGAGAACACAGTAAGGCCAGGACCAGAAGCAGACAAGGGGAAGGGCACTGCTGTTACTACTGTTAGAGCTTGGAGAATCTGTGTAACTTGGCGGGAAATGAAAAAAAAACAACCTGTTTTTTTTTCTGGGTTGTTTCAAGCCACCTTTTCACTAATGAAGAAGTACACATAAGAATCTCAAAGCTCAGATATTATGCCAACAACAGTCTAAAAGCAAAATATCCCATGTTCAAATCATCCTGAAAATTAAATAGTTGAATACAAGTTTCAGTTTGTTGTGAAAACGTGCAGTATGAGACAGTCTGTCGAGTTCACACCCTGAGGTTCAACTGTTTGTTAGGCACGCAGTGTTGACCCTCCCAGTTAAAACAGGGCTTAAAACAAATCATCAGGTTTTAGAGCTAGCTCTCAGGGTGCAGCAGGGTCGGGGCTGGCCACAGCTGGGGTCTGAGCCAGGGGGGACACGTGGGGGACCCCAGAATGGGCAGTGTCCTCACCCATGTCTGGCCCTGGCAGGCAGAGCTGGGGCTGGCAGCAGGACCCAGTTTGGAGCCCCTTATAATTTTTGATGAGAAAATAACCCTACAGCTTTATTTTTATCATTTTGCCCATTAAAGATGAGCAAAAAATACTCAATGAGTGAGTTATGGACTTGTGAGAACACCAGAACAGTAAACAGCAAAACCTGACCCAAACCCCGCTTAGTCTGTCGTACCTACAAGCCAGGCGCAAACACCACAATACAATCTCTGCAGGCAGAGAATTGGACTGACCTGTTCTGAAAGCCTTTCTCCACCTCCTTTCTGCGGGAACAACACAAACAATTACATGAGCCCAACATGCAAGAAATGCCTTGGCTTCAGATAAGGCAAAAATTTACATTTTGCACCGTATGCACGCAAATAATAATCATCCAGGTAGCAAAGTCCACTGCTGAGCATCATCTCTCTACTCACAACATTTTTTATTACTACTTCTTAGAGCTGTCCAAAATGTCTGTTTTATGTAATTAAAACCAACTCCACTTTGTGATACAGCAAAATTCTAGTGATACCTTTGGTACCTTATATAGACCATAGCTTGAACATCTTCAGATCTGGCAGGCAGATGGAGTTTAACGGGAAATATTACATCAACAGATGCTACCACCTAGTTACCTTTGTTCAGCCTGGGAACAAATTGAGGGATAAGGCATCAAAACATGTTTTCTTCTAGGGACACCATCTGCTAATTTGAAAAACTGCTGTCACTGATGACTCAGTAGCACTTGCATATGTAAAAATATTACTAATATCATTCTCAAGACAGCTATTATTATATTTTAACTTTATTATAACTATTGACTAGCACTGATACAAGAGCAATAAGAAAATATTGTAACTAATGAGTCTAAAAGGACAATAACTTTAAATACAATTAGTTGAGAAAGGGCAGTTAATTCTCTTGGGAACCTTTAGATAAAGAAACCTGGTTTTTATCCTTCTTTTCTAGTATATTTTGTTAAGAAAGGGAAATGTTTGTTGCTTGATACCAGACAGAGCTTTTCCAGTTATGGAAACTGTATACAGTCTTCCCAAATTAAAAAAAAAAAAGGAGGAGGTTTTGGTCATCAGTTTATAAAGAAATGACTATTTGATTGCCAGTAGCAGAGATGAGCAGTTACAATTATTTGTTCTACAAAACAAGATGAGGGGAGACCACGAGGTGTAAAGGTGTCCCAGCACGTGTACATTCAGACACCGTATAAAATAAGTCTTTTTAAAAGCTTATTTAAGATAAATGTATGGGGCAAAAGGAAAGACGTTCAGGTGAATTACTGTGTCTGCAGTGGCATTAACTGCCCTGAGCAACAGAGACCCAACAGGGTGCGACCCCCCAGGGTCTCTGACCCCCAGGTCTCAGGGAGTCGGGGCAGGTGCTTTTCCATGCTCTTTTCTTTCAGCCTGCCCGCTGGCACGCTGCTGGTGGAGCTGTGCTGTGGAACAGGTCGTTGGGATTAACAGTCAGTCCACAAGTGGCAATGCAGAGTGAGCAGCTCTCCACAAAGCCTCCGTGTCCTGCCCTCTGCCGTGCAAGCGGTGGAAGAGAGCAGGGCTGGAGACCAGAGTACCCAGAGCTTTCTCCTGGAAGCGCTGCACTTCCCAAGGTTTTGTTACAATGGGAACAAAAGCTTCTTTTTACTTCACATCTCCACACAGAGAGGGACACTCAGAACACAGTATCGTTACTTGACAGGGCAGTAAAGAAGTCAAACGCCCACTGAAGTCCCTTCCATGGGGCGCTGGGCTAAATCCAGCACATGAACTCACTGGCCAGTACAACCGCAGTGTGGGGCTCCTCAGGCCCTTGCTGCACGAGCTTCCCCCTTGCAAGCAGGTCTTCTCAGAGAACTGGAATCAGACTTTTTGTTCACCCTGAACTATTCTCTCCCTTTCCACAAATTTACTTTTGGGCTGAAGATATTCATGACAATTTTTCATCAGAAGCAATTATGGGTTTTGGCAGAACATAGCTGTAGGCAGAAATGTCTTTTTGATAAAAAAGCTTCTTGGTAAATGTTTTGGGTTTTTTTTACCAGCTCTTGTCTTCATCATAAATAACTTCACAACCAGCAAAGTGACCAGTCTGAACCTCAGTAATACAGTCTGACTCTCACCCATTTATTGGTATTGCTTCAGGGAGTATTTTAATAGTAGTAACTTTCTCACATGAGAACTGAAATAAAAGCTGTTGCATGCTAAGTAGATTGCACTCTAGAAATATCTTTTTGCATCCCAGACAAGAATAACCTCACAAACAGTTGTAAAGTTGAATGGAAGGCAAAACCCCAAGAAATTAATCAGAAAAACATCAGTTCAAAGCTAGAGGACAAGTTTGGAGGACCGACCACTAATGATGGGAAACTTATAGATCCACACAAATTTCAGAGTTCAATTTATTGTAGATTATCTAGTGCTGAAGACCTGAGCTGAATGTGCCCAAATCAAAAGCAATGGACATCTGATTATTTATGATCATTACGTAAAGCAGCACTACAGCTGAGAGAGGATGCCAAAGAAAAAGGTGCAGATGAGCTGCGACCTCTTCCATCCACCCACGATCCAAAGTTCAGTGAAGATACCTACTTCAGTGAAGTGCTTCCTCTACACAGGAAGACCATGATGGAAAGGAGAGCAAGAGCTCTGTGGTTGTTTGCAATACACTTCTAATACTCTACAACTCATATTGCATCTTCCATGCTTTCATTAAAAGAAAATATTGCGCTGTGTTAAGGCCCATTTAAAACAATGGAAATCATATCTATAGGTGCACATAAACTTCATATTTTTAAACAAACATGGTACGTAGTAACTAAAATTATAATGCAAAAATATTTCCCTATTTTTTCAATTAAACTTATTAACAGCATCCTTAGAATTTATGGCTTTAGGTGGTACTAGGAGATTTAATCTACAGCTTTGGCTCATCAGGTAAAAATGTACATGACTTAATTAGCTCTGTGCACTTGATTATTTATTTCCCTTGGGTTTCTCTGTTAATCATGCAATTCTGCAGGCACTTTTCTCCTGCTGTGCTTGACAAAAGCTAGTTCCCAGCAAGCAGGCAAGTTCTAGCACTTGCAATTTTTGTGCCTCCAAAGTCCTTTATAACATGACAGCATTTATAGCAGGAAAGTATTAAGTACCTGTATCTCCACCACCCTGAAGGCTGCCCGAGGAAAAGTCCAGGAGGGCACGGGGAGCTGGCTGTGACGCACAGATCTCAGCCCAAGGTTTGAGCAGCTTCCAGAGGAGAGGCCGTAACGGAGCGGTCAGGGGTGGCAGCGGGCACAGGTCTGAGCTCATCGCTGGTTTTATGCCAAATGGGAGCTGCCGTTGTTTCCGAAGGGCCACAGAAAGAGTTTCCTTTCACTTTTCTATGCCTCATCCAGTACAAAATAGTTTAATATGGGTTTCACTGACATTTATCAACTACTTCACTTGGGCTCACAGTTGTCTCATCTGACCCCGCTCCTCAAAAAAGGAAAGCCAAACAAAACATACTGCACGCAGCTAGCAAGTGGTTTGCTCCCACAGATCCCCATCAGAGGAAAGTTGTTTGAACACAAGGGGATGCCGTGTTAGAACCAGGACTGTGCCAGTGCAGACAGTACGACAGCAATTAGCAGGGAGTCTCCCACTCCCTGCTAATGAGTAATAAGAGTCCTACCTCGAGTCCTACCTCTGATTTACCCACTGCAAAACCCACTCCACCTTTAACCAGCAAATCATTCCTGTGATTACACTGTAGAGTGCAAGCAGCTGCACTTCTCTGCCTGCTAGGACACATAACTGCCTTGGCACGAAGCACAGCTATTTTCTGATTAAAATGAACCCATTATTTCCACTAAAAGCAAAGCTGATAATCTAATGGGTGTTTCAAATAAAATGTTCTCTTTGCAGCTGCAACATTGAAAGAGAGTCTGCAGCAGTTTTCTGCGTATCACTAAGACAGGCATAAAGCAAAACCTACAAAACTCTGAGAATCAGCAAATCAATAGTTTATAGCAACTCTGTACTTCCTTGAAAGACTGTAATGCTTCTTACAGGCAAAAAATAATCAAATTTGGTACATTCTGACAATCTCAAAGCAGTTCTCACAAATTTCTGGACCAGTCCCCAGCTGGTCCTCTGAGGCAGGTATCATGGGTACTGCTGGCATCCAACACAAGGGAAAAGGAAGGAGAAAAGCTGCCAGGCATGAGGGAGACAGGATGTGAACAGAGAATCAGCCAGGGACCACTTTAAATACCTACAGCACTGAAAACCAGCACGTACAGAGGGGACTCACTCAGCAGTTTCAGCTCTGTATAGGGTAGAGAGGTGTCTCTGGGCTGCCTGATGGTAACCAGGGGAGAGAGGTGGCTGCCTCCAGAGCGTAACCTGCGTGTGCCTGACACGCATCCTCTCGCAGGACATCAGGAGGTAGAGCTGCCTTGCCTCTAGAGAGGTGAAATAAATCCCAACCACCATGCTAAGTCATGTGAGAGCCCAGGAAATGTCTCTGAGAGCTGTTGGATCGTGCGTGGCTCTGTGTAGTGATGTCACTTGCGTGACAGGTTAAAGACTTTTCATACTAATTTCAATTGACTTTGAAAAATGAAAGCAGGGTGCTAGCAAATGGCTGAAATTATTGTCTAAAGCACGGGTGGGGAAGCCCTAGTCACTTCCTCCTGCATCCGCTGCAGTTCCAGTCGCTGTGGTAACACACACCCACATGGATTCTGGGCTCCCGCTCACTCTGCGTGGCAACAACGATGGGAGACAGCACATTTTCTTACTAGCTCTTAAAATAAGCCTGGTATGACTAAAATGCAGCAGTGGTACTTTAGAAACTAAATAACTGCTTAATTTCCATAACATGGAGGTGTTCTCACTCCATTCCTGTACCACTGCAATTACTAAACTAAAAGGATGATCAAACTTTAAATAAAAAAAACCTAACACCCCCCCCCCCCCCCTAAACTTTCAACCCCTCCTTCCACACCTGATACCTTAAACCTATCTCCAATGCAGAGCAAACACCCTGGATCTCAAAATGCCACACTCCAAAAACCAAGCAGATCTTACTCTGTCTCAATTAAAACTGAGCACAAGGAAGGAGTGATATTGAAACGCACTATACTTGGGGTAGTCAGGAACATATGCCAAGGTGAACACAGCTCTGAAGCTTAATGTACACGAGAGCTGGGAGAGTTATTAATAAGCTGCCAGAATGAGGAAAAGTAGTTGATGCAGGAACAAAAGCAACAACTGGAGACAGCAAAACCAGCCTTGTGGTCTCTTGGTGAAGGGTGATACAGTGCAGACGGTCTCTGCAGCCAAAGAGAGAGTTTAGGGACTCTCCAGATAAAAGGCTGTTTTACTGAGGAGGCAGCTTGTGGAGCTTTATGTGGAGATAGAAGGTAAATTCACTTGTACCATTTCTGTGGAAGATCTTTCTCCAATCCAGTAGGAACAGGGCTTTGATCGGACTGCAGGAGGAAATGGCTCGAGCAAGTCAAAAGATGGCACTGTTCAAATAGCTGCATTTTGAGAGAAATAACAATGCCTCATCCTGGGCAAAGAAAACTTGGAAAGCTCCCTTATTTAATCTACCACCAATTTCACTGGGATTTAAATGTTGCCTTAATTTATGCAGGCTGAACTTTTGAAGTGCTTTACTGGATATGGGCCAAAGGAAATAGGTGCCTTTTGCAGCTTGAACCAGAATATTTCACTCTTAACATCAATGATTAAAACAGCTAAAGCAGTTCCTAAAGGCTGCAATACAGTAAGAATGTGCCTTTCCATCACCATTCCCTTCTTAACTAGGGCTCAGAACCATAAAGTTTTCCTCCACAGACCCTGCTGCCACAGGTGGGAGTTCTGTCAGGTGATCTGCACAATCTCTACAGTCCTGTGATGTTTTCATTACCATGATCAAATAAAGTTACAGTTCAAGCGTCTCTGGTGTAGATCCTCCAAGGTTGATCAGTTCCTACCTAGGCTGACAGAGCTGTGTGCCATCAGACCTCGTACTAAACTGGAGAACTAATCAAGGTCTGTTAGAGCTCTCCGGTAATGGGAGACCCCTGGGGCGCTGACCTGCTGCAGTGCACCAGGTAGCTTTAAATTGTGACAGGAGACAGGTACTCACACATGGGCCCTGCTGCTCCTCCAAGCCCTTCCCCTGCCGAGGAGTGCGGAGTGCGCCTGCAAATGGACAAGAAAATCCAGTCAGTGAGCTCCCCTGCCTATCTCTGGACAACTTCTGAGGTTTAATAATTGGATTCTTTCTCTATCCTCATTTATCAAGGAAACTGTCCAAGTATTACTGAAACTCACTTGGATTCCTTTGTGAAGGATCATTCAGGTTTAGCCACCAGTGCAGCTGGGATATCAGAAGCCAGAAGGCATACAAACTTAAATAAATAAATAAATAAATAAACAAACTCCTCCCAAACCTCCCAAGTGCATAGTCTGAGAAACCTGAACGGGCTCAGGGTGCAGATGTGTTTAACTTGAGCTGAAGGTCATGATCCAGAGCTCCCCTTCTTTTTTCTTAAGGAAACTATATTATTACATGCATTGTTTTAATACAGTTTGGGCGGTTTTAAACTGGGAGGAGTAGAAGAATGTAGCAACTGCATATGCACAGATATATTGTTTTGTGGACAACAGTTTATTACACTGTAAGAAACAGAATAAGCTTTTATACAAATCAGAAAAGTGTGACAAAGTATCAGCTAAATATTACAGTACTAGACCATGTCTCAAGCTATACATTTTGATTAATAACTCAGAGGATAATTAATGCACAGGTACATCTCATTCATCAATAAATATTTCACTATTTAATACCCTCCAAAGGAGAGTCAGAAACTGAAACTCACAGGCACGTTACTTTGAGCATGGCTGTCATTTTGAAGTAACCACGTGCATTTATCCACCTTTCAGCACATGAATTTGAAGATCAACAGATGTAGTTAATAATGCATTGATGTTCCCACCTGAAACTTGTTTTGACCATGTACAGCACCTCCCTCACTGTCCAGTCAACATGTAAGACTGCTGGATCCCACTACAGGGTGGATCTCAACTGAAGACTTAAACTGGTTTGTCCACCACGTCAGTGAGATTCAGTTGTTCTATTTTTTGCTACCTACTTTAATAAAAAGTACCACAATAATTTTTCTAAAGTAAAAAAATATTTCATGATGGGGATCTTAATTAAAGCAATACTGCTTGGCAATATTAACTGGGCAGGAAAGGCTACTACTCATATCTGAAAATTCCCCTGAATTTTAATTACCTCACATCCCAGTATTTTCAGGCTTTCAAAACATAAAGACCTCTTAAGACCTAATAAAACATCAGCGTTCTCACAGTTGTCCCCAGATACAGACAGGAAAATGACAGATTCTTCAATATTTCGAAACAAAACCAAACATTAAAAAAACAGGTATGACTTTTTTGACCAAACTGTTCAACCTGAATATGCAGAGCGGTTTGCCAAGCAGAACTGGCCTTTCTCAAACACAGATCAACAAATTTTGCAGCATCTAAAAGGTCTGGCAGCGAGCCCATGGTAGGTCTATCTGTTCCCTTTGGTCAACGAAGCAATAAAGCACCGTATGAAAGCAGCTTATTTGCTTTTCAGTAGAGGATCAACTGTCTTTTGAAGGAGCCTGTGCCTCCCCCTCCAGGAGTGAGATTCTGGGGTTCAGAGGCCCAGGACCTAGAAGACGAGCTTACCCTGAGCATCTAGTCTGTGGAGAGATGACTCACCTGTGCACTCCAGAGCAAATACACACACATGGGGTTACATACAAACCGTCAGGCCGTGACACAAAGCAAGTGTCCCTCATCTTCGGCACACTCCATTTAAAATTGCTTTATCTTTTATAAGTCTGTGTGTGCTGGAATCTTTATTTTAGATTTTCACAGTTTACGGTCGACTGTTAACATTTTTATTTGAATGAATACAAATTCATTGGCCTGGAAAACAACTGAGTTGAGGTTTTTTGTTTGTTTAAAATCACCCCCAAAAAGCAAGGACTGGTGTCCAGGAACACTATCTCTGTACTTCAGCCTGGAGAACCCCAAAGTTGTCACTCATCTTGCCCATTAATTTTTAGCCTTCATCACGCCTTACTGCTTGACTAACTATACAACACTTGGCTTGCTACAAACAGGCACTCTTCCCTCACATTTGCATTTAGTGTTCTTGCAGAACATGAAAAGACCACCTTGCCAGGGGAATCAGATCAGTGAAAGTCTGAAGTGTGTATCTTCCCTTCTGTAAAAAAGCTCCCTCTTTGCTCAGTTCATTTGCACTATGTCTAATCTTACATTCTCAATAGGAGGCTGATACAACATCTATAAACACATCAAACCTTATTTTAATGCAGTATGTAAAAAGAAATCCCTGAAAATTGAACAACTGAAACCAAAAGATGAAAGGGAGACAGGTATATTTATCATTTTGGGGCTAATGGATTTTTAAAATCATATTAAATCATAGAGGACATGGAAATTCATTTTCCTGCTTAATTCTGTCAGCATTTTTCCCTCTGACAGCTACATGTTTATCTTGTTTGTGAATAGGATGAGCAATTCCTCTCTGAAAACATGAGATTTATGAAACATACATTTACAGTAAACCTAATAGCTCCAGTTGGTACTGGACAAGCAGCTGGGAAGAGCCAAGGCTTTACTATCTCAACAGGAACTTTGACACCACAGCCAGGCTTTTATACATTCATCCCCTAGCAGAGACAGGCAGCTTCCTCCCAGAAATGCACGACTGCCTCTGTTGGTTAGCTGCTTGACTGCCAGAGAATGCAATAGGAAACTCTGAGGAGTTCAGGTTTTTCCCTGTATCAGATGTCAAATGGTAGGAGAGAAAAAAAATAAAACCCATGTCTTTTTCATTCCTAAATCTAAGAGTCCAGTTTCGTCTCTCTGGATCTGAAAAATTTTCATCACAACCTCATTCCCAGTACCACCTCTAGACTCTCCAGTGCCTTTGTCCTGAAGCCCCCACACTCCCGGAGGTGGATAAGGAGTGTGGGAGGTCCTCTCCTCTGTTCAAGGATGATACTGTGGTTTGTTCTGAACACATCACAGCTACTGCTGTTTAGAGAATCTGAGGTTGTCAGAGAGAAGGAATTCCAGTTCAACAGTATCATCAGTGGTCTCTACTGGTACATTACTCTCTTCCACGGGGGGTGAGTAATTCCGTACTTCATGTCTAGAAGCTAGTATCTTTGCAGTCCCATTGCAAGAGCATGGCTCTGGTTGTCTGGTGCTGTTTGAGGAAACACGGTTTGGATGGTAAAGGCCTGGAGAGGAATTTGGTTGGCAGTGACTAGGGATGTAGTACTTAGTTGCCACTGGACTTGATTCTATTTGATTATGAAAAGGATTATTAGCCATGCAACAGGTCTGGAGACAGTTACTATTTTTGAATCCATGATGAAGGCCTAATTTAGCAATCAGGGGCTTCCCAACATTAACTTCCTTTCTTTCATCCATTGTATCTTCTATTCCTGGATACTCATAGTGCAAGCAAACAGTGAAGATCAAGTGTTCCTGCACAAGAGGAAAGAGAGGAGGAGGGGGCAAAAAAGGAAAAAGAAAAAAAAAACCAAACAGTTACACTTCCTCCCAAAATAAACAATATAGGAAACACTTAAAGAGGAACAGTCTACTGGAGAAGGAGATTAGCTTTTTTAGGAGCTAAAGACATGTATTAGACAAGACTTGTTTACTGAGGACCTCTCTTGGTTAATACTTGCTCACTTGATAGTCTTTATTTCTAGAAGCACTTTAATTACACCAGCTGCCAAAAGCACTGAATAAGAGCCACCAGGTGTGTCCAGCACAGATATTCATGACACAGAGATACAGAGATAAACTTAACAGTGCCACAGGATATTGAAGTGAGAACCTTTCAAAGACAGCATTGCCCGGAGCACAGGCTGCAATGGAAGGAGATGATATGTAACATTTTCATCTCCTACTAACAACTTTGTCAGATGCAGATCTGCTTCAGGCCACATGCTTCTTGGACTACAGAGCATAGGAACATCCCCACAGTGTGCAACAGGTGATCTTCACAGCAATAATCATCCTGTCACAGTTCAGTATGGGCCTAGAAAATAAAGTGCCTTACACAATGGTGTCAGGATTGCATATGCATCGACTTCCTGGCTTCTATTTTTCAGCTAAGAAACTAAAGTCACTAAATTGTGCTATTAGCCATTTTTTCCCCTCCAAAGAACATGTTACTTATTACGCAGACAATACACAGCTATCTCTACAGAACTGCAAAGCAGCATGATTAATCTAAATTATCTGAACAAACTTGTGAGGAATAATATATATTAACCCTTAGTTTTTGCAGTGAACTTAGCCTGGTGTAGAGGCAGTGTTTGGGAAGGTCCTTTGACACTAAATAGCTTCCAGTTTCCTCAGGAGTTCCTTTATTGGCCTCTTTAGGATCCACATCCAGGTCCTATTGCAAGGAAAAAATGAGAACTTAATTGAAGGTACAGAATTTGTAGATCATAAAATAGTTAGCAGTATTTCTTTATAAAAAGTCAGCATTTTCTTCTTCTGAAAAGGAAAGAAAACACCAATATTGGATTATGTTCAAAAGCTGCTGAAAGCACTGTCAGTCAGGCAGAAGGGGTTACATTGGAGTAGGGTGCCCTCTTTTGCCAGTGGTTCCTGTCAAACTTGCTGTGCTTGCTTCAGGGTTGCTCTTTTTACCTAACTTCTGCTATGAAGTACAGTGCTACAACCCTAATTCTGTGGTCTAAATATATGCATTTGTTATGCACATTAACTCAAATATTTTATTCATAAAGCATCAGAAGTGTCCTGGTGTTCTATTTAAAAGGTTTTCTGCCCCATATCCTCTTTCACAGACATCAGAAAAGAAGGGGTTTTTTGCCCCAAGGAGCTTTCTGTTTCACTCATATCCTTTGCTTTACTGTGATCAGTTGAGTAAAAATCAATGAAACTGGACGGGATCACCCAGGTGCAAAGAACTGTAAAACTAAAGCCTAAGAAACCTTGTCCTGCAAGGCAGATGTGTCCTCAGCTCATGTAGGAGCTACTGGCATTTCACTTCTTTAATTAAATATAACAAATACATGATATTAGACAATGAAAACCAAAGAAGACTTTGAAAATATGACTCCAGATTAATTTTAATGTATTTTTATATATATTAAAATATCTTTTTTTTTAAAAAAAAAAGTAAATGTGTTTCTACAGACACACACATGTAAGCACCTGATTTCAAGAGTTTAGATCCATTCTGTTACAAAAGATGCAGTTTGACATGGACAGACCAGACAGTTTTCAACATCAGTGGAGGGGGATCACTGAGACACCAAGAGGAAGCACTTACGAGTGCGAAGTCTGTAACGTAGGCTCTGCAAACTTCTATTTCAGGTGGCTTCTTCACTATTCGTGTGTAGATTATCATGACATTGGAAAACTCGGCTGCAAATCCCAACTGAATCTGAACACCACATTTGAATTCAAGATACATACTTTCTGGAAGCTCTGCAAATAAATAATTCATCATTACATTGTTACTTGGCATATGTATTTTCTATTTTCTTAATTTTGTTTTTAAATTTGAAAATTTAAAAAGGTGTAGAGCTCTTCCTCCTGCCCTCCCTCTAACCTATCACTTACATATTTACGCTGAAGCAAACCAGGACAGAAGCCAACCAGGCAGCCACGCTGCTTGCTAGTGCCACGTGGCACCTGTCGGACGCTGCCAGAGAGAGCTGACAACTTCTGCTTCACAGCTTTCTTTCCAATCTATAGCACTATAAGAACCTTTGAATTTGACAGCAGAACAAGTTTCAGGTTATTTTTTTTCCTTTCACAGCCTATGCACACATTCATGAAGCCCAGCCCCCAGCATTTTTCTTCTTTGTATTTTGGATCTTTCTTAATCCATAGGAATATATCTGAAAGTGCTGAAGGGTCAATGACATCATCTTGTGTCTGCTTTGTACTGATTTTTTACTCCCACTGAAAGTGGGATTATTTAACATTATCACAGACATACCTTTAAACAAATATAAAGGTTATTCTCTTCCTAAATGCCAAACACATTCTCTTCCATGCATGGCTTAAAACAAATAAACCATAAGATAACATTACACCTTTGTAATTTTTGCTGTGGATTTCAGTCATTTACCAAACAAGAATTAAGGGCTTGATTCCACAAATAAATATCTACATGTGTGAAAGAGTCTGCCTACATGACTAGGTGTCTTAGAAATACCACCCCTGACATTCTGCCCAGTCAAAGAAATTTTAAAACATACTCCAACATATTTAGGTGAAGAAGATAAAAAGGTCTTAAACCCCACTACTCTTCTTAAAAGAAGGAAAGCCTTGAACTGATCTCACCCTTATTTTAGTTTTCTTAGTTGTATACACTGAAAACTTCTCATCATGCACTTCTACCGTACAGTTCACCTGGCAAGTTCAGGTGATGACTTCAGAATGATTAACGATACCTTAAAGGTGTCCTTTGCGGTCACAATCACTCTACTGGGAGATTATCCCAGGAGACAGACATCATATAAGTCTCCCCTACAGTGTTTGAGTGGTCTGAAATATACTTACTCAGGATGAATTCTGCATGTCACCTTGTTCATTACGATCTCATGTAGAGGCAAACCCCAACACAAAAACTTCCAAGATCTGAACACACTAATGAAAATTCAGATATGAACCTGAATTTCTTCCATTTCTATTCAATATCACAGCCCACAGACTAGAGTTGTTAAAGAGTACATCCCCTTATTTTTCCCACTGTGCCAGTAGGATCATCTAAAAGCAGACTGTACCATACCATGAGCTTTGGCCCACTGTAGGTTCCGTGCCAGAGACTCTGCAGAAGACGCGGTTTGTTGAATGGGATCAGTCAGTGCCCTTTTCTCGGACAAACTGCTGCGGATCTCCAGAGCTTGCTTGCCTTTGGTAAGGTGACACTTGCCCATATCTAAGAATAAGATGGACATAATTTCTCTCAAAATCAATGCTGCTGAAAATCTCACTAAATTAAGTTCATCACTGTGATGTCTGGTTGCCATGGTTACGCCAGTGTCAGCCTGTCCATAACAACCTGTAGTTTCAGAAGCATTCCTTGCGCAGCTGTTCATTCACTGGAGGCTAAAGCAGCACGTCAGATGCCTGCAGATAATCCTTCGGGTTTTCCATGTGTCCTAGTCAACATGCTCACATGTTTTTCAAAACCAGTTCAAGCAATATCACCGCTCCGATTCAGTAGTGTCCTAATTAAAGTGACTAATTGCAAGAATTAAAATAATACCATCGGAGGGGATTTCTAGAGAACTGGAGGCAACTGGAGGATTTTAGGGGTCAATAAAGGGGCCAATACTGTTTGTTTAACATCATCACTAATGACCTGGATCACAGAACAGAGCGCACTCTCAGCAAGTTTGCAGATGATTAAAAACTGAGAGGAGTGGCTGATACCCCAGAGGGTTGTGCTGCCATTCAGAGGGACCTGGACAGGCTGTAGAATTGGTCAGAGAGGAACGTCATGAAGTTCAACAGTAGGAAATGCTGAGTCCTGCACCTGGGCAGGAATAACCCCAGGCACCAGGACAGAAAGGGGACTGACTCGCTGGAAAGCAGCTCTGCAGAGAAGGACCTTGGGGACCTGGTGAACACCAAGCTGACCATGAGCCAGCAATGCATTCTTGTGGCAAGGGCAGCCAACCAGAAGGGCAAGCCAAAGGGTGATCCCTCCTCTCTGGTCAGCACTGGTGAGGCCACAGTCTGGAGTGCTGGCTCCAGTGCTGGGCTCACCAGTACAAGAATGACACATATGTACTGGAGAGAGTGCAGTAAAGGGTCCCAGAGATGAGGGGCCTGGAACACTTCTCATATGAGAGAAGCATGAGGGAACTGGAGCATCTTTCATATCAGGAGATGTTGAGACTGTTTAGACTGGAGAGAAGGTGGCTCAGGGAACCCATCATCAATATGTATAAATACTTGACAAGGGAAAGTAAAATAGACAGAGACAGACTCTTCTCAGTCAAGACCAGTGACAGTACAAGAGGAAGCAGATGCAAACCAAAAAAGAGAAAATGCCACTTAACCATAACAAACAACTTTTTACTCTAAGGGCGATCAAACACTGGCACAGGTTGTGCAGGGAGATTGTGGAGCTTCCACCCTTGGAGACATTCAAAACCCAAAACACATGGACAAGGTCCCGAGCAATTGCCTCTATTTCACTCTGCTTTGTGACAGTCCCCAGAGGTCCTTTCCAACTTTAACCAGTGTGCAATTCAAACTTATTCCAATTAATTAGGGTCTCTCTATATTTAGTTCAGTTACTTACAGGTAACATTTTCAGATAGTTCTACTGCATGCAGGAAGTCAAAACCTATGACTTGCAAAGTGAATTTAAAAGATCCTGGAAAATTTTTGTTCGAGTTCACAAAAAATGAAATAATGAAGGGTGTTTACATGGAACACTTTTAATGTGACACTCCTCTGGAACATTTTCAAGTGTCATCAGTGCACCAGCATACTCACTAACACCCAATATCTGGTAATACTGACAACAATGGTTGTCACGTTGCCTGATAAATCAATCTTTCTCTCCACTCTGAGTTCATGAATGAGATAAGTAATAGGTCACTCACTGGGCCACCTACAGCATGTGACATTAACCTGGCAGCACCGAGGAAGCAGTAAGAGTC
>NW_010317268.1:0-25491 GCF_000700745.2 Antrostomus carolinensis | reverse complement strand
AGGGAAAATGGGTGCCAGCAGAATTGTGACATGTTCTTATGGGGAAACCATGAAGGTGGGGGGAAGAGGAGAGAGAAATCTCAGAGAATACTAATCCACTTAAGAACACTCAAAAGCAATGACAAAAAGTATAAGGGGAGGAAGAGGGTGAGATATTTTTGGATATTTGTTCATGATAAAATTTGTAAACTTCTTATAAAGTTATAATGCATTTATAACCTTTGACAGAGAGCAAATAATTATCATCACTATAGCACTCTGAGGTAGGCAGGATTCAGTTAACTGTTTAAGTGAACGTGGACTACCACTAGCAGCCGACACCACAAGACAGAAGGGTAATTTTTGCAGGTGGACAATCCAAAGCTCCATGCAGAAAGACACTCAGAACAAGTAAGGTTCACTAAAAAGGAGAGTATAAAATTAATCACTATTAAAGATCCAATCACTTTATAATATCACGATCTTTGTTAACATGCTGCCCAGTAGCACCTGCTTCTTGATAAAAGCTGCTATTTTAACAAAATGCAACAAGAGAAAAATGACATTTAAGCGGAAATTTTTTTAGTAATGCAGGCTGAGAAGACTGTTAGTACAGTAAGCTGGAGTTCACCTTCTGCAACCTCATCAAGCAGCACAGTAATCTTCTTGTCTTCTAACAAACGGTCCTTCAAGAACTTCATGAAGATTCCATTGGCCAACCCTGACTGCTGAATTTCAAAAGCTTCTGCTCCTTGGCACCTGTGAGATCACCAGTGTCAGACAAGGAAAAAACACTGAAACATCTGCATGATTAAGATCAATGTGAGGACAAAGGAGTAAAGTTATGTTGGGAATGGGGGAAAGAAATCCTACAATTTGAAAATTAGGTTGTGTCTAAGGCCAACCTGCTCTTCATGTTCATTTGCAAGCAACTCATTGTGGGAAGATGTCACTCACAATCAAGTCACAGACCAGAGCTGATGTCAAAATGTTTATATGACACAGGAACCAATCTATATGCTACTCCTCCAATAATTCATTAGTTTATATTTCTGGTATTTTTTTCTAGAACTTTAAATTGCATTGAGAGAAGAGACACATGATCAAAGAGGGTACAGCACGTAGGATATAGTTCATCAACTGCTCCACAGTACTTGAAACTCACAGGGCAGTCAGTGCCACTAGCAACACACAGGACCTAATTGCCCCTTCCTCATTACCACAAAGAAACAGAACATTACAGGTCTGAAGGTAAAAGTTGCTTTTTTCTTCTCTGCATTTTTTTCATCCCTAATAAATAATACTGACTACAGCACGCCTACATGCAACCATTAGAAAAAGACCAGGAACACTGTCCAGCAGCTTCTGGTTTGCTGAAAGCAGTTCTCTCACTGGGCTTGCCCTGTGGCTGAATGGGGACATTAAGTACTGGGAATCATTACATATGGATTTCCATAGTCAGTTAGACTGTGGAAGGATTCAAAGAACAAAGTAAAAAAGAGAGCATGAGGACACAGACATGGATATAAATTACTGGTCCTTTAACATCACAGTTAGTATTTGTCTGTAAAAGAATAGCTGAACAATCTCAGCAGTCACTTCTGGTTTCAAAACCTCGGTGGCACAGGAGGAGAAAAATTTTCTTACGTTGCATATCCAAAAACAATGTTGGCCGTAACCTTCAGAGCATCCAAAATAAGAATTGTGTCATCATATTCATTTCTGCAATAAATGGAAACACAAAAAAGTAAAATAATAATTTGAGAACCAATAACGGTAACAAACTCTACAATTGTTCAAAATAGCAAACCAGCATAGTTCAGAAACAGTAATTTTTTTTCTCTTCTACAACTCTGGAATGAATCCTGACTGCTAAAAGACAAAAATCAGTGTCACCAACACCCTTCACGAAGACAATGTAAAGACACAGTCAGATATCATGCATTACCCAGATGAGGGCACGCTCTATTAACTAATATAGAGTTTGGCTATAACCTCCTAAAAAATGATTTCTGATAACTAGCCATTTTAGGTTATAACAACACTACATGTAGGTTGTTTTGGTTTTTTTGTTTGTTTGTTTGCTTTTTTCCCCCCAAAGCATGGTGTCTGCATAGTTAACATGAGGCTTATGGAGTAGTATTTTCTATTTGGACAGCAGATTGTGAAGCAGAATTGGGTCACTGGCATTTCATTAGCAGTGAAGTTTAGAGGCTCAACAAACACTAAAGCACTAGCAATTTTCTATTATGAAACATTCTTTAGAGACTAATTTTCAGAAGTACTGACTGAAGAGCTGATTTCAAGTGCAAGTTTAATCGGGCATAGTAGTCTCTTAATATGGAAAGAAAATAGTACTTTGTTCAGAAAAATCTGGTGAATTGGTTGATTTTTAAGCTCTAAATAAAGATACAACATCACCAGCACAAAAGCAGTCCACCAAATCCACGTCTCTTAAGAGTTCTAAAATAAGCTCTTCACTTGAGCCCTCCTGTTAAGTTAACATGCCTTTGATCATATGAATTCTCCTTCCTCTCTGTAATGATAAAGATGGTTAATGATGCAAGGGGAAAGGGCAATTTTTCTTCTTTAAGATGCCTAATTTCACTTTTATCTAATGACTGATATTTTCTAATTTTTAAACAACAAAAAAAGAAGAAATAAATGTCATTCAAATCAAGAGGCAAGTATCTACCCATGGAAACAGAAAGTCTAATCACCAGCTTCACATTTCCATCCATGGCCAAAGGCAAAATAAGACTATGAGTAAATCCTCTTTAACAGCGCTCAGGTGCAGGCTGTGACTACTCAGAACCCAGGACAGTGAATTCTGAGCCTAGACTAAAGATTCCTCCTCAGCTTGAAGTCCAGTTTTCTCTCAAGATCCTGTGCTATTCCTTTGAAGTGGCTGTTCAGATTTATTTGTTCATTTTTAAAACAGGCTCAGTTTTAATCTATTGCTGCAGGGAATAAACTGAACTTCTCAACTGGTTCCCAAAACCACAGTCACTATATCCTCTCCCTCTATCGTGAAGCAAAAACATCTCTCAAACATTGTAACCTCAGTTCTCACTACTCATGAATGATGAGACTGTACCTTTTCCGACACATATCCAGTAGGAACACATTAAGTCCCGTCTCTTTTTCCTGCATTAGTTTGAGGATGTTCTGCACACACAGACAGTTTGCAGATCGGTAAGGATTTGGAGCATCAATAGGAACCATGAAACTGTTTCCATAGTTTTCATAGCCATGGCCAGCATAGTATAACAAACCTGAGAATTCAAAATAAACGTGACTGAAAACACAGTTCAAGAGAACGTTGGAACATTTCTATAAATTTTAGCATAGTCAAAAACTTCATGCACTGTGTCCACACTATGTGTCTGCGGGAGATTAAGATAGAATCATAGAACTGTTTTTCTTGGATAAGACCTTTAGGATCATCGAGTTCAACTAAAGATGATTCAAGCTGCTCCAAGCAGTTTTTTTAATATCGATATAACTTTGTTAGTACAGGAAAGAAGGGGAGGTGGGGGGGCCACATTAACGTCAACTTCACAATACACAGACACAACAAATTTTTAAAAAATTAAATCACTCATGCCACAGAATCAATTAGATATTTGCATCAAACAAAAGCTAAATACTCTTAAAATGCTGTAAGTAGTTACAACCTCTAACAAGTGATCTGTTATGCATCATATATAACTCACAGAAACGAACAAGGAAGCGTGCCAACTGTAAAACATCTTCTCCACATGTGCAATTACAAAGCTTTAAGTAGCAGTGAGTCAGTGCAGATTTTATAGCTAGGAAAAAAATAACGCTGAAGAGTTTGGGTGGTTTTTTTTTTTTAATGAGAGATGCTGTCACCTTTAAAATCATCCTCCTTTAACTTTTATTTTTTTACTTATCTTAATCATTGGCAATTCTTAAAAGTAGCTTAACTAGAAAAAGAATCAGAGAACAACCTTGCTTACACTATGAGAGAATTTTCCAAGTTTTTAGTTTTGCTGTTTCCTCTGTACAGTCAGTTTCTCCATTTGTTTTTGTCTTTTTTATAGGTAGGGATAAGAAATATTTTTACACTTAAGAGGAGAAAAAAAAAAAAAAAAAAAAGATTATTCTGTGATCATATTTAGTAGGACATTCCCATTCCCAAACTACCAACAGCTCATCTTTAGTTGATTCCATCTACACCTCTTTAGGGTTACAGACTCATGACTCTTGTAGGTCTACTAAACAAATTCTTTGTATGCTTACCTAGACAAAAAAGATTATCCTACAGTCACCTCCCTTCATCAATACATAACAGTCTACAATATTTTAAGATTTAAAATCTTCAATAAAACATGCAGTAGTTTTGTACGAAGAAAACATATAATGGAATTAAAAAACTCTTTAACCCTGAAGAAGGGAACTGCAACATAAGGTGTAGATTTTACTTATACGAATAAAAATGTCAAATATTAATGTCATATCAATTTGCAGTCAGATTAGATGATCTTAGCATTAGTAACCTCCACTGCCATAAAATGCAGTTACCAGAAACTTGTACAATCAAATGGAATTTTCCTACTGTCAGTTCACAGTACTGCTTTTGCTTATCTTTGGCAAGCTCCATCTTCTAAAAAGAATTTTTATTTATCTATACAAAGCAGTCTATGGGTCAGATCTTCAATTAGTGTTTAGTGTTGCAGCTGAATAAAAGTCAACAGAGATATGACACTTTATGCTAACTGGAGATACGGTCTTCTTATGTCACTGTTCTTACCAAAAATAGCTGTGAAATTTCTGACACTACAAAACTTGAATATTCAGAAAAAACAAAGTAAGCCCGACCCTAACATCCTAAAATTCTCTACATTTAAGTCAGCCTGTGCAGGCAGGTATTCTAGCTGGTTTTACCTTTTCATCATAGAGAGTTACAACAAATTAAAATACTTCTCTCACACAGCCCTGCACTTTTCCCTGTAAAGGAATACCAAGATATAACTACAACCTTTGGTTCTCTTTTATTTGGAAGCTCTGAAGTCATTAACAACTATGTCAAGACCTTACAAACTGCTCCATTCAATCAGCAGTGCTCAATTTCTTTTTTTGGGAAACAGGCATAGTCGAGGTAAGCAGCCAGCAAGTGCATACAAGGTAAACCCCAGGATGCAAGGTTCACTTTAGCAAAGAGCCTAATGGTTATTCATCTGCCAGAGTCTCAGAAAATGGCAACAGCTTTATCCAATTAAAAGTTAGATTTCTAAAGGGCACAGAATTTTAAGTGCATGATTAAAAACCTAAACAAATCAAGGCCGGGCTATTTATAAGATTCCAATGGTTACCTGAGATGGGGTAGTTTCAAACGAGTCAAGTGCGTGAGGCCATGTCCTGTCCTAACTTAAAAGAAAACTCTTGAATTTAACTTACACAGAGTTTGGATCTGGACCTAAATCAGGGTTTACTTCAGATTATATATAGCTGAGTGTACGTTAGATACATAATTGGACTCACTGAAGGACATCAGTCTAATGTAAAGCGCTATTTATCAGAGTATTTCCTCAATGAATAGAAATATTTCAGAAATAACAACTACATTTATTTTGTATCCTTGAGCAGAAGACTGTGGTATTTGATGAGTACCTGCAATAGTTAACGTGCTGCGCTCAGGATCAGAAATAAATCTCTGCATACCCAGAGTAAGCAGAGTAAACATGTTTGGAGGGCCTCATTAGACACTTTGGCACAACAATTTTAAGTAGGCTCAAGTTCCACATAGACGTCAGCATTTAAGTGATATCTGTCTCTCACTCTCTCTCTCTCTTTTTTTAAGAAAGCAGTCAAACTATTTTTAGCCTCTAAAACATATGAGCCTATGGTTTTACCCTTTGTGGAATATAATATTAATTGCAGCCTACATTTAGAACAACATAAACTAGGACATTAGAGGAGACAATTATCATCACTTTGTTTACTACTCCTGTTCTTAAGGAATGATATCTGCGACACCACTTGCCTGGCAGTAAGCAAGAATTACCCAATGTCATATTAGGCATCATGAATATGTATAACAAGGACTAGAGAGAAAAGGCCACTCTGCCTCTTCTGTTTCGATCTATGCCCACTAAAAACGCAATAAATCATTCTCTATTTGTGCACTGACAACATCTCTTATACGCTTTAAGCCATTAACAGTCACTATCCAGAAAGAACAAAGTGACCATTTAAATCAAAGTAGTGATTGCCACACACTACTGGAAGAATAGTCTGCTCACCTTTCAAAAACATCAGCTTGCTGGAAAAATAAAACCACAAAAATATGCCCTATAAGAGCTTTCCTATGGTGCTGGGAAGAAACTCATAAAGGCTTTCAGTACTTTATTTTCTAAATTCATGTCAACAATTATAGAAAAAAATTGAGAAGGTGCAAAAATCTAAAAGCTCACTCAAATGCATAAGCATATCTATTTCCCAGGGAACAAAAAAAGCAAACTGCTATCAGAAAGTCTACTAAACTTTACTGCCATAATTAGTCTTCATGTCATGCAAGTTTTGGCTCTGACATAAATGCCCAAATGTCAGATCAGCCAGTTCTGCACAGACAGCATCAGGTAACACACCATTTAAAAAGTCATACTAAGAAATAATCTGACCTTGTGTTCCAAAAAAGAATCAAATAATGTTTTCTTGGGTGAGCGTTACTACAGGAATTCTGTAATTTAAATAGGAAAACTGGCAGAGCTTTTTGGTCTCTGTTCTAAGTAATTTATGGAGTCATTTATAGCTTTTAGAAAAATCACAAAAATAGTGGAAGTCAGCAGCAAACTCCTCAAAGTCCACAGAAGAACTTACACTTCAACATGTGAGTACTCATCTAAGAATCGATGCACATCAGCAGCAGTAACGCACACCAGACCCAACTGGTCAGTCATTTTCCCAGCAGAAGGCACCTCCTGGGCAGTATGCGGAGGAGAGCTTTAAATTATTATTAATATTCTATTCCAGGTATTTTAATAAATGGATGTGTCACTTGAATAACAAAAACTTAAGAGAAAAAAAAAAATGAAATGTGTTAAACACACATCTTTTAGTAAGCATACTTTGCTTCATTTGTCTTCCTACAGCTTAAACCAACACTGATGAGATGTTGCAGCACAATCATTAAAGTGATGCCACAATTTAAAGGTCAGAGCCTTGGGGTTTTGTGGGGTGTTATTTTTAAGTCTGAAGAGTTTAAGAAAAAGGAAAAAAAATTAAACCTGAGGGCTGCTGCCTGCTTAAGCAGCATAACCACTATTAAGCTTTCCATCTAATGTGCAAAAACACAGAAAGAATAAATTTTATACTCTATGTTCAGATCTTCCACAGAGCTATGAAACAACAGCTGTACCCAAGTTCTGCCCAAACAGGAATCTTAGTATTCAACTCAGTGAAAAGTCCTTTATTACTGACAAATCAGAAAGTCAAAACCCGAAGTCCGTAGCTCACCAATTTCTCAGTTAAAGCCTTTCCTCATGCAAGGCATATTCTGCAAAGGATAATGTGAATTCTTCTCTCGTTTATTTTACTTTGTTAAAGTACATAGACATAAGAGACCTACATTTCCATTTTACATAAACAAACTTCTTTTCAATTTGCTTTTTGAAGTAGAAATCCAGGTTTGCAGAACTCTCTTTCACTCCCTGTCAAGGACATTATGAAAAACTCTGTGCTTGCCAGGCCAGTATCACAGTAACTGAAAGGAATCAGCAATTCAAAATAAGGATTTCTACTTAACCTAAAAGCGTGTCAAAAAAGAAGAGGGCAAAAAAATTTGCATCCAATCTGCAGGGTGTTATGCCCTAACTCTAAAGCACAATGTTTTTCTCTTATTTCTGTACTGCATATTTCAGTTTAACATCTTCATGAGAGACATGCTTTGCTGCTACGTCCCCCTCTCCTCCCAGCCCCAACACACCTGGTATGAGAGTGCAGCTCACTGGCAAGGCAAAGAAAAGCAGCCCTCCTCCTCGGTTCCTTACAGAGCTGGCCAGCCAGGGCTAAGAGAGCAGAGCAGCCCCTCCTAGAGAGCGCCAGAAGGGAGGAAATCCAGGCGGAAAGAGCATTCTGCAGACAGCCAGTAGAAAGAGAGGGGATGAACAGAAGGGTCCCACCAGCAAGCCCAGAACACATTCCATGCTGTGCTTAGGGCTGTTCCCCACCTCCCCAGCAGAAATGCAACCCCACCATCTAAATCATTAACTGGCAGGCACAGGGAAGGGAGGAGGACAAAGGAGGAGAAGTTATGAAGAAGGTGTTTAAGAGGTCTCCTAAGGCAGCCAGGACTGCTGTCCAAGACTACATGTAGTCCTGTACACCGCAGTTACACAGCTTTCAACTGCTCTGCTACTCGCTTGTTTCCATAACACACTGATGCAGGCAGCACAACCGACTGTTCTTGCTCTAGTAGTAAGAGACTACTACAAACTTGCACTATCAACTTCTTAGTACAGATGTGCATCTTCTGCAGGGCATGTTGTCAAATATGCTACACAGATGCAGCAGCTTTTAGCAGACACACACAGCAGTACTATCAAAGAAGTGCACTGCGGTTTTAGGCGTGGTTAAAGAAAAAAATTCAAACATTTTATCTAAGAATAAAGAAAAAATAACATTTTAACCAAAGCCAAAGGATATGCTGGTGATGTTTTTAACTTACTTTTCCCATTCTATGTACATGCTATTTACCATGAAGTTTGTTTTACTGTCACCTAAAGTGAGCTAGCAGAGGTAAATGCCAGATGTTTGTGTACTTGATACATCACAAAACTGACCTACCTCATAAGAGTTATCACATGTTCTTACCGTATACTCCTTTGTCCAGGAGAAGTAAAAATTCATTCACTGCATTTCGCATCTCGGACTCAGTAAGATCCAGCAAAGAAACAACTTTGAAATCCATCTGTCTTAGCAAATTGGTCAATTCATAGACATCTACCATCGGAGCCTTGAGTTGGGGGTGATTCCAGTAGCTCATATTTCCTATTAACAGAGCTACCTTGTCTGTTGCTGCAAAGACAAGGGAAAAACAAAACCACAGCACGTTTATATATTCCATGGGTTCAAAACCTTTAAATTTAAACTTCTTCTAAAGTGAAAATAGCATCCAGTCTCACTTCAGGCACAATATTTTATATGATTTTAAAAGTCACTCTACATCAGCAACACAGCTCAACTCTCTCCTCATCAAAAAAACCCCAAAAACCCACTTCAGTGTGGTCTGACAGTCAACATACCTGAACTGTGATGCACCTCAGACTGGATAATCTGTCAAGAAGTGAGTCACTAAGGCTATCTCCCATTTCTTTAATTTTTCTGAAAGCACAGAATATTACTGAATTCTCCCACGCAAGAAGAAATTTAATAAACCTGAAAATTCTCATGGCAAGCTGCCAAAGCTACAGCCACTATACTTTTCCCAAAAAATTAGTTTTTCTTATGCTTCTTAAAAAATAAACAAAAAACCAGTAGACACAAAAGACCACTTTCACATCTCCATTGCCATGTCTTGTCTCTCTAAAACACTGTACATTTAGCTGGACATTTACAGGTCAGAAGTAAAGAGCTTTTTTTCTTTTTGTTAAGGTTTCTTTTTACTGTGGCTCTGGTTAAAATCAGTTAGACAGAGATTTGAGAAATTTACAAAATTTGGAGGGAGATACATTCACTGTGATTTTAACAGTGTCAGAAGTAATTCTGTCATAAGAAACAAAGTAGCAATGAAAGGGGAAAAAAGTCACCTTGACAGAAATGCTTTAGAGACCACTAGTCTGATTTTTATCCCCAAATTGCACACTGAGTTACAGAACGGCACTTATTCAAAGCAAGGCATTTCCTCCCTGGCTTGTTACTTCTCTCCAAGAGGAATTATTGTCCCACAGCTCTGGTGGCAAATGAGACCACGTGAATGACCCAAACCTGCTTCAGAGTCAGTACCCCCACACTGGGGGTGTGAGATCCAGAAGAGAGTGTCTGTCCAAAGCCTCAAGGTCTAACATTTCACCTCCTTCACACAATATGTTTTCAACATTTTTGCAGCTGGAAAACTTCCAAGGCCTTGAACAGCGTAAACTATTTTAAACAGCAGAGACTGAGTGACAGTGGCATACTGCCACTGATAAACACTTTCAAAAGCACAAGCTCTCTCATTAGTTTAGAAAAGATGAACCAGGACTCTGGGGAGCACTTACAGCCCCTCCCATACTGATGAACCTGAGTGGTAAAATTTCAACAGAGGCCAGCAGTTTTTCCACCTGGCTTGGCATGAACAAGACAACACGCCTGACCACAGGCAAGTCTGCCGCGCAAACTGAAGAACGTGATTAAAAAACCCCAGCAACTATTCTTCGTGACACACATACGCGATCCATCTACCTTTATGAGCTTCAGCTCAGCATCCAAGCACCCACACACTGCATGGGAAGAGCTGAGCTCGCAGGGGCAGCACCCCCTCAGCAGACACTACCAACCCTTTCTATCACATCAACCTAACGCCGCTATCTCCAGCTGTAAAAGTATTCACAGTAAAGGAGTGAGACACTGGCTAAAGCCATGGCCAGAGGAATTTGAAACAGTACACTGAAACAGAGGAGAAGTTGCAGACGCTCCATCGGGTCACTAAAAATACTAGTGCCCTCACCATAGTTTACTACTGAAAGGGCATGCAAGCGTTATAAAGGACTATAAAAATACACAGAAGTCTCCCTCCCTGCAGCTATGTACACGCCCTACAGTTATTTCACTAGCAGTGGCAGAAGCAGCAATATTCACAAGAAACAAAATCTATTTCCTAGATATGAAACACATACGTTATTACAGCTACAAAACTACTTACCAACAGGTCTGTGATCTGACTGTTCTTGTAGGTCTGCTTGAAAAAGATGAAGATCAGATTGTCAGTAACTGCAGCCATAGTTGCCAATGTCAGAAAGTGAACCACATGTTCCATGTAGCCACAGCCTATTGCTACTGCTTTGCCTAGAAGTTACTGGTTTGAAAGTACCAGTAACTTTTGGTTTTGTTTTGGTGAGGTTTTGGGGTGTCATGGTGGTGGTGTTTATCTGATTTCCTTCACCCGCTTCCAGCAAACATAGTCTAGTAGGATATGAATAGCTAGTCCCATAAATTAAGAAATAATAGATGCTTACAGTATAATTTTGAATATTGCAAACTGCACATCAGCATTTTCAGTAGCACCTGAAACAGTTCATCCTCTCCAAATGAAACACAGACATGTTATGTATCACGATAGTACCACTTCAGTGATTAAAACTAAGTCTTGGCAAAAGTAAACCTGTCTTTGATGTCTAACCCAGGAAATTGCATGGCCTTTGTGATTTGAGATTCTGGGAACACTGTATCAGGTACAATCTCTTATAGAGTACTATTCCAGATCTATTTTTTTATAATAAAGCATCAAACAGGCTTCAAATCACAACATAAATTTAAGAAATATACCAATTCAACATATCATGGGTGACAGCCAGACACCCTACATCTTTTTCACCTTAATCATCTGAAAAAGTAGCAACGTACTAAAACTTGAGAGTCCAAAGAAGACACAGAAAAGAAAGCAAAAGATAATTCCCTCTGTATTTGTACAAGTATACATGCAGTATAAAAGAGCAGCTTTTGTGATGTTACAAAGATAACAGCAACCCTATGATTCACTATATCCTTAAAGTTAATTTATTGGAACCAGAAGGCTGTGCTGCTCTTGACATGGTATCTGCCCCTATTAAATCCCCAGTTATAAATACATTCAAATAATGTAAACTCCATATTGCAAACCAAATATGTTTCAGTGATTTGTAACATAAAAGGAGAATGTGAAACTAAAGTTTTTCAAGACTTATCACTCACCTGGTATTTGAAGATCACTCAGATCTTCTGTGAAGAAATACACCAATACAATCACAGTTTGAACAAGAAGTAAAAAAAAAAAATCAGTTAAGAAAAATTTAAGCGCCATGCCATTATTAATAGAAGCCAGAAGTTGGAAAACAAACTACTTTTCTAAAATACTTTTGGCTTTGCATTTCTGTAAATTTAACCTTTCATATGTTTATTCCACATGCAGAGAAGAGAAAATCCATCAACATACTAACCTATGCTAGACATAGCATCATAATATAGTAGATCTAAAAACAAAGGGAGAAACATATACTATGACTCCATCCCACAGGCATGCAAGCAGCTTGAATGAATAAGGAACAAGACGCCAAAATCACCCATTTGAAAAATTACTTGTCTGAGGGACTGCTGAAAAAG
This sequence comes from Antrostomus carolinensis, assembly GCF_000700745.2. Lineage (NCBI taxonomy): Eukaryota > Metazoa > Chordata > Aves > Caprimulgiformes > Caprimulgidae > Antrostomus > Antrostomus carolinensis. Next base: position 13,209 of record NW_010317268.1, on the reverse strand, counting down.
CAACATCCTGAGCAAGAATTCTTACTTTGTAAAGCCATGTGTATTCAGAAAGACTTCAGATACAATTTTCACTACAGTGCTTCAAGGAGTAGCTGAGTTACAGGTAAGGAGGAGGCTCCTGCACAGCACTCTATCAGGTCATGCAGACACCCTCAGGCCCAAAAAGATGTGAAGGCTCAAAGGGATGAGTGGTCTCAGAAGCTATGCCATGGAAGTGGCTGACACAAAACGTGTCACTTGTATTTTCCAGTGAGTGACAGTACACAATCCCCTCACAATGTTAAACCTTTAACAAAAGGGCTAAAGGGGAACATCAGCTCTGGTTAAACTTTGAACAAGAAAAGCTGCAGAGCAGTTTAATTCCAATAAAATAATATGATTCTATGAAAAGATAGGGTAGAGTGCCATTTATTGTACCTTGCAAATGCATGTTTTTTTGTTGTTGGTAGGTAAACTGGGGGGGTGCTGCTGTAAGCAGGGGGTGCTGCTGTAAGCAGCCTTCCATCTCTAGAGATGATTCCCTATGACGTAAATATGACAGAACTTTGAGATGCTTCATAATCAAGGGATGGTATCAACATTAAAGGTCACAATACAACTCTTTCTCCCCATTGCAGCAGTGCAAAGGGGAATGGAAATCATCCTGATCAAGTTGCTGGAAACACCTCTTGCAGATGCAGAGCTGACTGTGGAACTAGCTCTATCCAGCTCTCTAAAGTCACTCGGGTTCCTAAACCTCTTCAGCTTTTCTTGCAAGGATGTTGCCTCCTGAGCCCAGCCCCAGAAATCTCAGCATCTTTACATTTAAATAGAAACTGTAAGCACAGGACACAAAAACAGTGCAAAAACCAAACAACTTTGAATACTACAGAAGAAGAAAGTAGTTTGGTTTTTCTCCCGTGTGCTCTACATCATGGTATTGAGGCAAAGGAGAGAGAAGCACATGCAGAAGGAATGTTGCACCACACACCACTGTTTTAAAATAGACTGAAGCTCTTCACCCATATATGCTTTCACCAACACACTCAACAATCTGTCATCCCCATCGTTAATTTTTAAAAATTGATTCACAACTAAAGATTTACTTTACCTTCTGTGCATTCCACTGCCATAGCTTTCCTTCCTTGTGTTTTAAGGGGGGGAAAAAATTGGAAGACAATTGCTCTCAGTTATGAGAGTTATCAGACAAAGTGCAAGACAAAGGTCAGTTCCAACCTTCTCTGCTGGCTCATTTTCTAGCAGTATAAATCAGCACTGGCCACAACACTGTATAGTCAGCATTACTAAAACTCAGGAGTACTAAACTAGAATATTTCTTAGGATAGGAAAATAATTTTCGTATGAGTTATGCAATAGTATTCCCAGATATATCTGAAAGCTACACAAACAGATCATCTTCTCTTTAGTTTACTGCAAATACATGCACACACACTAAACCGTGTTACATTCATTTATTTTGCTTGCTATGAATAATCTCACGTGTCCTGACTGCTGAAGGACTCAGTGTGACACAGTTCATACCATCAACAAGGGTTAAAGTGGTTTTTATGTGTCAAAAACCATGAAGAAATCAGTCTGTAATCTGCTGACAAGCAACATACATGCTAGCAATGCCAAAAAGTGATAGCATTTCTATGCTAGTTACCATAAAACCCCAACGCACTTTATAACTGCCACAGTAAGCTCTCAAAGTCCATTTGCTGCAAGCAAGCAAGCACAGCTATTTTAACAAATGGATAAACTAATACAGAAGGCTATGTGTTTGGCTTAATACTGAAAGCTTCAAAAATAAATTCTAATGACAGGGAAGAAACTCATAAATCAGCTATATCAAACAGAAAAACTCCTTACCTATAACGACTTCTATCTTGTTGCTGTCTTGATCTTCCCGGTCATTGAATACGTGACACCAATATGTCCCTTGATGTTCCACATCCACATAAGTTACCTGTGCAAGCATCATCACAGTCATTCCTCCAGACCCCAAAAGAATACCTGTATCAGTTTAGTTTAAGCCCACATACAAGAAGGAGTAAGCAAAGCCTAAACAAATCCAAAAGCTGCTGATACTCTCGTTCTTCAGCAGGCTGGACAGCACGTGTGTTCTAGAAATGCTTTCAAGAATTGAAGGAAGAATGCAAATCCACCCCACAGGCTTGGGATGCATTAAGCACTGAATGCAACAGCTCGTACAAATCAGAGTGCTCTGCAGTGCAGGACAGAAAGAGAAGCTTTCACTTTTACTCATACTTAATCTTTCTTATGTCAATATGTCACACTAATCCAAAATACACTATAGCCTTACATCCCGTGACCACCATCTGAAACATGCTCAGGATTAAAATTATGTGCCCGAGAGCCTCAGAACAGTAGGGGCAAGGGAGTAACAGAACAGAGCACCTTAGAGCAAGCAGTTCCATAAAAGATTATCAAGGCAATGAAGAAGTTACTTTCTGCAAGGAAGCTTTATGTGATAAGTTAAAGGTGGTTACACATTAGTCCCCCACAGCTGGCACTTTGCAGTAACTTACCATGTAGACATTTTTGCTCCCATTTGCCAAGGGAATTCCATTTCTGAACCACTGGTAATGAGGAATTGGGTTTCCAACAGCTCCACATTCTAGTATCAAAGCATCCCCCACTGTCAGGTTTTGTGGCTGAGGCTGAATACAAATGTGCAACTTGTTTTCAGGCAAACCAATTAAACTCCCTTAAAAAAAAATCAAAAAAAAAAAGGAAGAAAAAAGAAAAGAAAGGCTGAGACCATCTAACCACATATAGACTAAGAAGAATTGATGACATAGGGATGCAACTTCCTGCAACTACAACAGACTGTTTTAGAAGCAATGAAATTAAGTTACTTGTCCTTTTAAAGTATGCTAAAAATGAGTAGCAATGGCTTTCCACTTCTTCAGTTGAAAAGTAAGAAAGAATGCACATTAAACATACTCCAAAAATTAAAAAAAAAAAAAAGCAGAACCATCTTTGTATTATTTGTTCCTGCCTATAGGATCTATAGGATTACAAAGGCTCCAGAGAAGCGCGGAAGTACAAAGAGTGGCTACTGAAGGACAGACTGAGGATCTTGTGTGTAAGTGGGGACACAAGAATAAGAATTTAAAACTTACAATCAGTTAGCTTTACCATATCCCTATTCTTCTCATTCTAAACTGAGCATCAAACCTGATGGTAAACATGCTAAAAAAGCCCAAAGCTAAAAACGCTTAACAAACATCAGCCACTGACATGTCCCCACACAGGAATGTCTTTGGGAAAGAAACTTACTGAGAAAACACCACATGCATTAAAAACTTGCCCAGCTGATGTAAGTTCCTATATATGACAAAGTTTATTGAAGCAAAGTGTTGAAATTAATTTTTAAAACATCCACCACACACACACACACACACACACAGGTGCTCCACTGAAAAGGTTTCTGATCTCTGTGTACTGAACAGTTTGATTAACTGGCACACACTACAGCCAGCCCAGACCTACTGGTAAAGGTCAGAGCAGGGATCTTTGATCTCATCTGCAAGGTCACTCATCTTTACTTCTAGACTACACACGTAGACACAGGTTTTGTCATCAGAGCTATTCCTGACTGACAATTAGGGGGTGATGTAATTTTCCTTTGCATAGTACAATAAAGGGAGACAGTGATACAGATATCTCTGTTCTAATAGCGTCTGCGCTTCTCGGAGCGTTATAAACTTGTATTTCAAACATTTTACAAACAGATGTTTCCTATTTATGATCAATGCTAACTAGCATTTTTAAAAGAAAGCTCTATTTCCTAATGCAGACTTGATACTGGTAAAAAGACTGAGCAAATATTCTGTGATATGACCAGTGCTGTACAGCATTTCAAATACAGAGACCTTGGCTTACCATGTTCTCTATCAACTTCTATAATGGTTTGTTTGGTTTTTTTCTTAGAGAGCTTTGTTTTCTGTAACTTTTATCATAGAAAAAATTTTTATTTGTCAAAATAAACATTACTCCCTTTCATTCAGCTGTTTACAGAACCTTCTCTCTCCATCCTTCTCAATGTCACACTTTGGTATCAGGATCTTTCAACAAAATGTAAAGAATTAACTTCCCTTTAGGACAGAAGGACAGAAGTGAGATAAGATGGAAAGGAACTGCTGCTGTAGTCAAATAAAACAGGGTTAGTCTTTAAGACAAAGAACACAAAAGTTACAGATGTAATTTTTTCACAGATGTGGAAAGAGAACATGACTTTTCAGAATTGTGTCTGGCTGCCTCACTGATCACAAGCTCATAAGGCAGCTATGAAATACAGCTTTTACAGAATGGAGAATAGTCAAGCTCTCATTAAACAGAAAGCAAAGAAAAGAGGAAAAAATATCTGAAAAAAGAAAGCAACCAAGGGAGCAGGAAAAGAAAAAGGGGAAAAAAAAAAAAAGCCAGTCAGCAGTTGAAGATTTCATACCTAGTCAGCATTTGCACAAATGATACTGTCAGCGTCATCTAGTTCAATCGAAACACCTCTAATCCCAGGCCAAACGCTACAGGAGCTGGAACACGTTCACTCAGTGCAAGCACTACATACTCCTTGCAGGTTTGTTTGTAAGCAACCTAAGAGAGAAAGTTATTGGAAGGAGCCCATCATGCCCTTCATCCTTCTATCCATCACCAAGACCTAAACATACCAGAATTCACTTCCACTACGGTTTCTGGTTGGCCAAGAGTCATGGAACATAAAGCAAAGCACTAGTCTGGGGACACCTGTTGCCCTTTAGGCACCAAAACTTTTGCAAGTGTGAAACAATATACGGCTGTTTTTCTCAGGTTTTTTTTTTTAAGTAGTCATTACAAGCTTATGCATCTCAGCTTCCTGGTGTAATCAGCAAGATCTAAACCTGCAGGTTTCTAACTAAATAGAACCTGAAGTAGGAGCAAAGGAAAAGCAGAATAAATCATTGCTCAGATAAGGGACGGAGAATATGTTTCAGATTAAGATCTAAAAACGTCACCTCAAATGACATTGCAATAGCTTTTGATCTTTTACTGGAAGATTGGTTCTCTCTATCTCTTTTCCTGACATGAATAATTTTTATATGTGGGATGCAAGTGGAAAACACCTTTGACTCGAGACACAAGACAAAATAAGTACTAGTAAGTACTCTTCACAGTCTGAAGGCAGTGCAGTTGATTTCTCTCTCACTCATCTTCAGCCCAATAGCAAGCAAGCTCAGGCTATTTCCAAGTTTATAAAGGGTAGACTTAGTGCCTATTTAATGCAACTGACTATCCTGTAAAACAAACAAACAAATGACCAACCTACACACACCAGAAAACAAAAAGATGCCACTCCAGTAACCTCAGAGTCTGGAAATAAATCCATGGTAATAAATATACTAGATCCAATACGTAAATTTCCAAGATTTTCCTTGTTCTACTAACAAATCCCAGTACCAGCTGGATACTGTTGAGTAGACAGCTATTTAATCTTATTTGCTTTCTGCTATTATTCCATGCTCCTCATGCTTCTTCCACTTCCATTCTTTCATCACGTATGCTGCAGATGGAGATTAATCCATCACTGAAGCAGAGGTATCTTCAAGCCAGCGCCATAAATCCATGTGGACTTACATTGGTACAGATGAATTACTATGGCTTTTCTTATGCAGGTAACATTTGACTGTTAGCTGACCATTTAGAAAACCCATGAAGATGCAATTCACACCAAAAAGACTCAGTTTAACTCATGTGTTTCTTCCTCTCTCGGGTTTATTTCAGTAAATTGTTGGCATGTGTTCACTATGACCTGTGTTGGTTATATTGAAAAGATTGTATTAGCAAACCTGCATTCTGCAACAGACACGTGCAGAAGAGCCCAATAATTGGATACTGCATTTTTAATCAGCCCTCTTCCACATCTGTGCAAGGCAGCAACGGATACCCAAGTTCCGCTACCAAGTGGGAAGACAGGCTTTCAGAAGACAATGTTTTTGCCACTCACCATGAGATGTACCCTGGAGATCACAAACTTCAAGACGTGCCCACCGACTGAACACAAAGGACGATTCACTGTTCACTCGACAGATGTAAAATCCAGAATCATTAACATTCACCGGATTCAACACCAGCTCTGGAGAATTACCCTGGGGAACCTGAGTTACAGGTGAACCAAGAGATAGTTAAATTTAGATTGATTTAATCTAAACCAGGATCAAACATCAGAGTATTTATTTCAATGTCCATAACACTAGCCTCAGCTCCTTCACTTACTTGAAGCTCTTGGATGAGAAAGTCTTGATCTACTATTTAGTAGCTCAGAGACAGGCTTTCTTCCAAGAATTATTCATATGCCTCTACTTAAGACAATTCTGAGCTCTTAAGCCAGTTGAAAAGCTCTTCCTGAAATGAGTAATTTTTACCTTTCTTCACCAATAACTTGGAATAATTTCTTAAGCACTACTCCAGCCAGCTCTAGACTTAAGATACATTCAACCATGACCAGGAAACTGTAACATTCTTTCACAGGAAAATAATTTTTAACTACCTCTGTAGTTTAACTGTAGTGAACAGGAAATGACTGTAATCATATTTTTAAGCCATGTTTTTAATCATCTAGATAAACTTTTGGAAAGGTGTAGGAAATTTGTTAAAAATTTCAGTCTTAACAGCAATTTAAAATACCATTAACTTACTGCATTTTTAAAAACAGTACTTAAAATAAAATAAAATTAAGAAAAAAATGCATTCATCTTGTAGAAGGACAATCAGGACCAGAAATACGGGTATAAGTGCTGCCATTCAAATTCCAGAGATACCAGCTCACGTGCATGCCAGTATGTTACCAAAGAAGTCTGTGGCACCACCAAATTCAGGCCTTCAACTTTTCATTCTTAGGAAACCAGTTTCCATCTGTCCAAGACCAGCAGAGACTGGCATTTGTTCCAGTGTGGCAGTTTCTCAGTGGTCTGTGTTTGAGAGACAGCTAAACTGACAGTTTCCGTGCTGTCGCATTCCGAGATCAGGCTCCGAGGATGAGGTGGTCTGAAGATAAGGAACCACCTTCTTGTTTTACCACACTGAGAGGGTCATCAGGCAGCATTTCTTAAATTTCTATTTTTATTAGTATATATAGCAATCTTCTCTCACGGTAAATAAGAGTAACAGTTAATCCAAAATAATTACCTATTACTTTCACTATTTAAAAAAACCTATATTCTGTATCAAACATTACCTCTTTTTCCTGCTTGAACCACTGGTAATGGACAAATGGGTGTCCTGTTGCCCAACAACACAGCTTGACAACCTGACCAGAGAGCACTGCTTGAGAGTCTGGCTGTACAACAATCTTTATACCTTTAAAAAAGAATTTAAATATAGGGAAGTTATTAAGAAATACAATTCTACAATTTATATTTGCACTTAAATTGACCTTTGAGCTAAGAAAGTTTCTGTCATCAAATATTCTTGAAAAAAATTTGTTTGTACTGTGTACACATGCAGTTCCAATTAGTAATATGATTTTAGGACATTCAAAATTGTCTTATATTACACAAAATCCATGTTTAAATTGATCAGTACTCTAGAGTTTATTGAAGATTTCAAGTAGATCATTCAGGCCTGTTAATTTTAGGATACTACAATCCCTCTTGCTCACTAAATCCCTCTCTACTCCCTAAAGCAAATAACAGTTCAATGGCACGACAGACGCCTTCTGGGAGAGATATTCCCAGTTTTAAGAGTTTGATCACTCCCAACAATGTCTTTAAATTGTTCATCTTCAGATTAAGATTAAGCACAGCCTGAGGGATGGATCAAAACACTGAAGGTTAGTTTAATTACAACATAGTGCGTTCTTCTACTATTCCTCATGCAACCTCATCAGCTGAAACACTGGTTTCAGCTTTATGCCTTTGGCTCCTGTAGAACACAGGGATGGGGTTCTCTTCTGCCAGTCTGAAAGGTAAAATTTTCCACTTCAAATTTTAACTGCCAGGAAACAGCATGAGCGAAATTCTGATACCGGTCTGATATGATCCGGTTGTTTTTTTAACCTAGACCATTCCATAGATCTGGTTACAGCATGACTGCAAACACAGACCCACTGCTACAACCAAGGTCATCAGAAGGGGCTTGGGGAGGAAGTGTAGAATAGAAAGTTTAACCTCACATTGCTGTCAAAGAATACCTGGACCTATGGCCAAGGCGTTCAGCAACACTGAGCTGATAAAACATCAGAAATCATTAGTTTAAAGCATTATTTGCTCTGGATGGTAAAATGCATTTAGCAATGGGACCAGTGGGACCACAAGCAATACTACACATTAATGACTAGTTGCTGCAAGACTAGTGTTGTGGGTTAACCCCGGTGGGCAGATAAGCACCACATGGTCCCCCACCCGCAGTGGGATGGGGGAAGAGGGTAAGGAAGAACAAAACCAAGAAAATTTGGAGGTCAAAATAAAATGAACAAACAAAAAAATAGTAATAATCATTTACTAAGTGAAGGATGAGTGGAAGAACAGGGAAGAAAACAAAACAAGTGATGCAAAGGCAACTGCTCACCACCTCCCGTGGGTAGGCCAATGCCCAGCCCAGGCAAAAGATGGCTAGCCCCTCCAAAACCCCCTCTTTTCCCTTTTCTTGCTGAGCATGATGTTCTGCAGTAGGGAACAGATCTTTGGTTAGTTTGTGTCATCTGCCTGATTGTCCCCCCTCCCATCCTATTGCAAACCCCCCTTCACCATGTGTTTAACGGCTTAGTCATACATCAGAACTTTTTCCTCACAGAGAACGTTTGAGGAATGAAACCACAATAATTTGATCAATGGGCTGAACCCCGAGTGCAAACCCTGTGGTCAACAGACTGAAACTGTACGACACTTGGAAGTCACATAATCTTCATCTAGCAGGGAAACAGGCTGTATTCCTCCACACACAACCTTATTCTGAAATAGCTGATCACACAGGCAGCTACTCCAGAGTAGCTGTAGGACTTGAACATTCCCTGCCTTTCTTCCTCTAAAATAACTTCCCTCTATACCCTCAAGATCGCTGCCTCAGTTCCTCATTTAACACTTCCTCCGCTGTTTCTCATATAGTTAAAGCATCGTGTTAAGTACAGTTTTTAGGCACCACAATCACCTAACATTAACCAAGACAAAAAGGAATTCTATTATTTCAATATAAAGGACAGAAAAATTAAGACAACTTGTTCTTTCCAAGGACTTCCACTTTTTTTTTTTTTTCTTTTAAATCTCTCCTGATTTGTATCACTAATATCTCTTATGGAAGTAGTTCAGAAAAACAAATTCTCTGAAAGATTAATATTTTGCACTCCTTTGAAGAATTACAAACAAGTTTTAAGAAATCTGTTTCATAATTTCTTCACAGTTTCTTTTATTTTCCTGCAATTCATTCTGTACTATACAGCTAATTCCTGCAAGCATCACAGAATTTAATGGTTCAAAAAGGAAACCTTCTAGCTCAATTTTGTGACTTGATTATAAAGATATACAAATTCTTCTTTAGTATTCCTTGGAAAATGCAAAGCTTGAGTTTTACCACCAAGGATGGCAAACTGACATTTACAGTTACCAGACTTTGAAACATGCAGTGCAAATGAAGCATTCATAATCTTAACTATGACCCAACGGTGTGGTTCTTGGCTTACACACCGGTACACTTCTTCAGTCATTTCTGGAAACTCAGCCTCATTTACTCACATTCAGACTGAAGCACCTAAACTGCTGCAGCAAGAGACCTGCAGAGGAAAAACACCTCTTTGCTCTTGTCTCAATCACCACAACTCAGTGAGGCTGCACAAGGTCTAGACTGTAATGCCACAAATTGTATATTAAGCCTTTTTCATTCTTAGCCTGGGAGAAAGCTCTTCACATTTCATTCATTTCCAGCAAGTTTGCAACATGACAAGATAAAAAAAAAGGAAGAAAAAGGACAGAGAGGTGGCCCAAGGAACAAGCTGCCTAGGCTTTCTCATTACCAGAAAGGAGAAGTTTTAAAGTCACTATTACTACTCTTTTATGTCTTTATAAGAAGATCATCTATGGAGTTAATGTAATATGGCAGGCACGTCTATAAGCTCTGAGAGACAAACAAGTTCTACTTCTTGGCTTGTTCCCTTCAATAGAAGGATATCTTAGCTATCTATCCAGCTCCCTAATTGATACCACTATGTCACAATTCTGCTACATAGCAAGTTCCTGTTTTACCCAGGATTTAGTCTTCAGTACATATTTCAAAATGTAACTTAACTGACAGCCACACAAAAATGCTCAATTCAAGAGTGGTGATACTTGAGACGATCACAGATCAAGCAAGCACATCACTGGCTCAGTGCAGGCACACTGTAGCACAGTGTGAACCAGGACCATGCTTGTGTTCAGCACTCCCCCAGTAACTGCCCAGGACCATTCTTGTGTTCAGCACTCCCCCAGTAACCGCCCAGGACCATGCTTGTGTTCAGCACTCCCCCAGTAACTGCCCAGGACCATTCTTGTGTTCAGCACTCCCCCAGTAACCGCCCAGGACCATGCTTGTGTTCGGCACTCCCCCAGTAACTGCCCAGGACCATGCTTGTGTTCAGCACTCCCCCAGTAACCGCCCAAGACCATTCTTGTGTTCAGCACTCCCCCAGTAACCACCCAGGACCATTCTTGTGTTCAGTACTGCCCCAGTAACCGCTGTATGGAGAACAACAAAAAGGAACAAGCACTGACAGAGCAGGACAGCACACTACCACCTATGCCTCCACCTCAACTCTTGCCCTCGAGCACAATCCACTCACACTGATATAACACCAGTTCCCCCTCTCCCTGTCAAGCCTACAGTGATATACTTCAGCTAGACTAAGCTATCACGTAACTCATTCAACACACCACGGTCCTCCTAGCACAGTAAGAAGCAGCAGCCTTAACTAGACACAATGGCTGCAAAGCATGATCATAATTTACTCGAAAAATTCCAAGGTTGTCTTAACAACGGTTCTCAGCCCATGGCTTCTTTTCTCACACCGTCCAAAGAACAGGACAGCTCTCAGTATGGCAAGGAGCTATCTAGTCTCATTTCCACTCCCTGCTCTAAAAAGAAGCTTTTGTAACTTCCTAGGAAGCTGAACTTCACCACATCCTGAAGGAAAAGGACATAAAAAAGGGCCCTGGTTTTGTACTATAGCACTTGGTCTACATGGTCTCACCTGTGCATTCCCTTGCGTTGTCCCACTCCTAGACTTTTTGTGAAGAAGCAAGCTGAACATGTTAGCAGAGAATAATCTAGTTTTATCCTAAATTAATATGTTTTTTCTGTCCAATTAGCAAGTTGGGCTGGATCCAATATGCACCAGAACTGGCACTAATTGGACCCTTTCCCTTCAATTAGGGTAAGCTACAAAACACAGTTAACAGAACCCGTAGCCTGAACAGATGGCTGGCAACACTACTTGTCTTTTTAACTCAACCATTTCAGTTCCATGAGCATCTCCCAAAGGAATAGCTTGACACAGAACCCAAGTCAGCAGAGGGAATCACAGCACCTGTCATATCCACGCAGCCAAGTCCAAGTCTACAACAACACTGCATTAAGCCTGCTTATCTACTCGGCTTACTTTTAATTTCAGAATGATATGAGCCAATTACTATGGTAATCATATGAATACCAATTACTAGAATTCAAACAATAAAGATGTTTTTAGTTACTGTAGAAAACAAATACTTCATTGTTTCCAGTATAAAACATACAGCAGCAGTGAGAGCACAAACCAGAACTGACCTGAATGGCTGAGAATCTGGAGAGCCTCTGTATGCTCCAGGGCCTGCAAGAACTCCGCAAGCTCCACCACAGTGCAACCCCGATCTCCCAGCAGCTTCAGGAGACTCCAGCTGGGACTTCCTTCTGGCTCCAGCACTTTGAGGGAACACTGCTCTAAATCCAGAGGGCTACAAAATAATATGACAAAGTCATGGCATAGACCTTCTTACTAATTTTTCCTCAGAAAGGAGCAGAGTTGAAAATAATCTGTAGACAATCAAAAAGATTTAAAAAAAAAAAAAAAAAAAAGAGATGGGAAATGCCTAGCTGATCTGGGCATATCTGCAGTATTTGTTTCAAGTTTCAGGAGTTCAGAGGTTATACAGTGACACCTCCAAAGACAGAAAGTGGTACCAGTGAGCTGGATGCTACAGAACCACCGATGCTCGTACCTAAGAATTCTGGCCAAATGTATTAATAAATCTTCTAGTTTTCACTTTCTAAATTTTCAGCAGAAAAGCAAGTACAGCACTTTTCATTTTCATGTGCCTAATTCAGAAGCAATAAAGAGTGAGTCAGAATCTAACTTGAAAGTCCAGGAAGACTTTGATTTTCACAGTAGTTGTTAAAACAAGCGACTGTGGCAGCTTAACTGATACATACATCTACTGCTACAGTGCAGTTAACTGCTCAAATAAATTCATGTCCAGGTATAAACATGCAGAGTTTTAAATTTTGGTGTTAAATCTTCACGCACTTTCAATCACAGCAGATTAAAATAACACAGATAATAAGGAAATTAATACAGCTACAGAAAGGGAACGCAAGTTTATATATTCCCCATAAAGATTAATCAATGTTTTTTTCATTAAATCACAGTGCCACGGAAACCTGGAGATGAGGTATTTTCACTTATCACTTATACTTTCATAGTATTTTACTGGATAATACAGAGAAACAAACAGCAGCAGGCTCTACAGAGGGGTCATATTGTAGTCCTTGGGTTCTATTGCCCTGTATTAATAAATACAGTCATAACAGAGAAAGAACTCATCTTCACAATATACAGTCAGTGCTGCACTTGAAATGCCTCATTTTTTTGAGATATTACCCTGTAAACAAAATCTTGAAAAGTCACAGGAAGTAAAGTGATCAGGAAGCCATCTAGAGAACGTGACCTGGGCAGAAAGCGTTGGAGAAAATCCGTATGTTTAATACAGACAAGAGGAGCTACAGGAAACAGTCAACACACGTTTTCCATGTTCCCTGCCTAGGGCAAGCAGTTGGCTGCATTCACGCTGAGGAAAGTCAGGTGAGGTACCAGGGGGATGCTTCCCAGGTACAGCGGTGCAAAGCTGGGAACCACACTACCCGCACCCCGTGATTCCTTCCCTGGAAGTCCCCAGGCGGGACCCGGCAAACATCCCCCAGACCAGATGGGCTCCACGTCCCGGATCC
>NW_010317267.1:0-3730 GCF_000700745.2 Antrostomus carolinensis | reverse complement strand
GCTCAATATCTACTCATTTCTCTTTTTGATATCTTTGTCAAAAAGAGAAATGAGTAGATAGCTGAACTCACATAGTCTATATCATGTATTTAAACTGACAAGCAGGAGGCATAAAAACTAATTTTCAGTAAAGAATTAAAATGAAACCATTTAGCGAATAAGGTGTCCTGTTATATATACAAACATGAGTGTACGTATGTATTAATATAGCTCACATAACCTCCTCACAGTGTTCATGACATTACACATCCTGCAAAACCACAAGTAGTTTAAACGACCAGGTTATTTTTTGAAGCAAAAGTGATCATATATTTCCATATGCAGAGCCATGATTTTTGAGATCTGTTTTTCTCTCTTAAAGTATGGATCTTAAATTGATAATCCTCACCTCAAAAAACTCCCTGTATGCTGCAAAGCAAAATACAGGAATTTCAGATGCAAATAAATTTCTTTAATGATTTGCAAATAGCATTAATTCTTCATCATATACCAGCACTGGACAGCCTATTGCATGTAGGCTGGATACAATCTAAAAGAACTCTGAATCCAACCGGTGGCAAATAAATTATTCTGACAGCTCACACACCAAACCCCAGGCTGCCTGTTTCTGCCTTTTATCTTGTGGGTCTCCAGGCCAGAAGGCATTTGTCTGGGACATGCACATATCATCACATCACCTTCACATTAAAATTTTCTTATGTGAGCATGTGGCTGCAGCACTTCAGTTAACAACAGAAAGAAAATACTCATGTGAATGTAAATAAATAGACAAATACCAGCCATGAAGGAGCATAACAACACTAACAACTTTTCTAAACCCAAGACCTATAGCCAGCCAGTCCGAAAAATACCTGCAAAGCACAGCTGAAAGCCAGTTATTACTCTTATCCTGAAGCCTTCTGTTATGCCTTACCACACCTTACACTGCTCAGTTTCTAAACCAAATAAGCATTTCTATTACTTCTGTGTTTTGAATTTGCAGATCACAGACTAAAATGGTAAAGACTTAGCCTTATCCATCAAATTAGCTCATTCTAAGAGAATTATTTTAATAACATCTAAATTTACTTTCTAAAATAAAAAATATAGTATTTACCATTTCTATAACTTTTTCTGTTGCACTGTCTAGATTTTCAATATCAAACTGATGAGGTGGCGCTGTTACCATTTTTCTTCTTAGCTCATCATTTGCATGGGCCATCTGTGGTAAAAAGTTCTGTACTCGGTCCAAAACTGAAGAAGAAATAATTATCACATGCATATATACAAACAGGCACATATTGATGTATACATTTATACCTCAGAAATCTGAGCATTTAAACATAGTCCATTTCTATTTTAATTTCCAACTGTCTACCACATTTAAGATGTTTTAATAGGAGGATTTATTATAGTATTCAATTTCCCAAGACACAAACAGCAGAAAGATATCTAATCTATTGGCAAACGTGGTGCTGGAAGAAAATAATTCCATTCAGATTCTTAAAACAGAACGGGACTAGTTTGCAGAAAACTTGCTGGTAAATTCCACGGTTTTCAATATATATTGAGTGCCAACATAATTAGCAGAAAGGGCTCTGAAATTACAATGGAGGGAGAGAGACAGATGCTCTAGGTTGGAGTATAAAGCACTTATCCTCTACAGAAATATCCCCCTAAGCTCAGTGGGACTTCCCAAGGATTTTAAGATCATCAGTGTCTTTAGGAGAATCACAATAATTTATCATCCATGCAGGCAGGGAACATCTTCACCTGCCTCCAGAGTTCCTTCAAATAATCTCTGGTCCGCGCATGCGGAGGAGCCAGTCACTAGTTTTCATTCTCTGTGAAGTAAGAGGAACTATTCTGAGGGAGCTCCACAGACATCTAATAGGTATAAATCCACCTTTAAAACAGTCATCTTCATAAAGACTTATCCAAGAAAGAGCTTAATATTACAAATTGGTTTTTCTATTACTTTTTAGATCTCACATCAATCACAAAATAAAAATACAGTAATTTGACAGGAATCCATTTTCAATTAAATGCTTTTAAACACCAAATATTTTGTACTGAAAATTACTTCTTAAAAGAGGTAAGAAGCCCAGATGAGCAAGAAAGCAACAACTCTATACTGGAAAAGGACAATCTGAGACTAAAGAACTCTCATATATTTGCACAAAGACAAAAACTCCTTTCAAAGAATAACAATTTTCATACTAAGTGCTTTTATGCACAGAGTCACACTGAAGAGAGTACCAGCAATTTATATGCAGTTTTGACTAAAAAAAAAAAAGGAACAGAGCTAGACTAAAGAAAAAAAGTGGCTGACTAAAAGAAGACCAAAGATACAACCTGGCAAATTCACTATATGCAGACAGTGGCAGCACCTCTGTAAGGAGAACTAAGACCCTAAAACTTAACAGCTGTAACATCTCACATCACAACATCTAGTTCTGCAGAAGCAGCAGTTACATGATTAACCTGTGGGATGTGCAACTGCAACAGAGGATCTAGCACCAGTAGAAACAGAACAGAACAGTTTCTCCCTTTTCCACTGCAAGAAAAGCAATGAAGCAAAAGTTACCTACTGCTTGACACTGTTCCAGTAACAAAGTCCTACTTACCATTACTCCTTGGCATCCTAACCGTCTGTAAAGTCGTGGCCTTCTTGCTGCTACATTTTGACCTAATCAACAGAGTTTCTTCCAGCCCTGGAAACAAACAAATATTGGAATATCTACCCGAGTCAACCACAAATGTCACATTTTAACTGTGAAGCTCCTGTCTTCCTGCTACTTTTCCACCTTTCTACAACAAGGCTAAACACGAGAATTCAACTGTCTCTGTCTCCAGGAATTCCAGTCTGCTTTCCTGCAAATACTGTTTCTTGGTGTCTGTTTGCAGTGTTCATCTCAGCATTTCTCTATGTAGGAGGTAGTGAATGTCTAGAACTTGCTACCACAAGAGGCTGTGAAAGCAGACAGATCAGCATGTTCAGGAAGGAATTAGACAAATTCAGGGCAGTAGAGTCACAATCTGATACCAAAAGTACAGGAAGTACATTCTGACATCCCCACTCCTACAACTGCAGCTACTGGGCCATTACAAGAACGAGGAGCACATAGTGCTTAAACCAACTAGTTCTCTGTAATTATCACCCACTATTGCAGCTCTTGGAAGAAAGAATCCCGGGCTACAAGGACCACCGCCCTGACGCTGCAGGTTACTTCCTACAGGCACCCACTGCTAGAGCCTTTATCCAAGATTTATTTAGTGGCAGTTACCAAGACACAGAGAAACGCCCCGTCATTCCCGGCAGCAGAACAGTGAGGTAACGGTTAACACCTGCTAGTTACACGGATTTAAACACCCCCTCCCTGGTGCGTGTGACTGGTGGCGATCGATTAACGCGCCACAAACCGCGCTGCTGCTAATGACCTAAATTAAGCCTTGTTTGCAAAAGTGGCGTTTTAGGATCGCCAGCACAGCCACCAGCGCCTTCTCATTAAGTGAGGCCAAGCTTTATTTCTTTTCAACGTTTTTTATCCTCTCGGAAACGCCGTTACGACTGTCGACAGTAACTTAACGTTCGGTTGAGGTTCCCCCCGCCCCCGCGGGGTTCCTCCGTACGGCACCAGCAGCGCCCGGAGGGCCGGCGGCTCTTCGGGACACGCGGGATGCAGGAACAGCTGCGGCACCAGCACGCTGAAAAGCCCCCTCGGGCTGCCCGCCGGCGGCGAGGCCGGGG
>NW_010317266.1:83722-93099 GCF_000700745.2 Antrostomus carolinensis | reverse complement strand
CCTGGGGTTGTTCCTGCCCAGATGCAAGATACAATTGCTAGGAACTAAATGGCAGAAAATACCCTTTTAAAGTACCTTGAATTTTCAAATGTGTACCCAGAAGCTGGAGTAATGCACAAAGCTGTCTCTGTAAAATCAGTGTTCTTTTGCCAAGTGATCTATTATTTTGAGCTTGGTTTATAACTAATAGCATTTCTTGTGGAGATGCTTTCCTTAGATATCCAAGGTTTACAAAGGTACTGAGATATCTGTCAATATATTTGATGTATCTGAGGTATTACTACAGATCTGTTCATGTGTGTCTTGATCAGATACCCGGTTATGTAATCACCATGATTATCCCAAATTAATGTGTTGAAAATTATAATATATTGCACACTTCATTTACATTATTTAGTCTTACTGGATTAACTCAGATGAGTAATGCATATTCTCTCCTGTATTTGTTAAATATTTCACTTTTGGGTATACTGTTAGAGATTAACCAAGTAATTCATGATTCAAGGTCCACATTGACACAAAAGCCAAAAATATTCCCTATATGTAAATGGTAACTAAACTGTATGAGAACTAATGATGGGTCTGAGCAAATAAGTTAAATACTTCTTCAAGTATTTATTTTGTAATGATGCATTATTGGATGTCTAGAATTTTTGACAACTCCTATTGCTAATCTAAGTCAAAGAGGATCTTGAACTTGCCCAAGAGTTAACTTTGTTAGTATTCTTATTTGATTCTTCACAACTCCATTTGTTGAGTTGTGTGTAGCTGAAATCACACAAGCAATGCTGGAGATGACATACAGCTGGTAGAAGCTACATGACATTAGACTAATTTGGAGGTTTTTTACACCAGTTTCACTCAGAGTGCAGAATGACACATTTACTATGTAGCTTTTACTATGGTAGCTACTGAGAAAGTCTAAGATAATATAGCAGCCTCGTACTTAATTCTGTGGGGTTTTTTTTTCAGACAGAGTACACAGAATGAGTTAAGCAAGTCTAAAGATTTTTAGTGTATTAACCATTTTTAAGTTAGGACTGTTATCCATATTATTTGTCCTCCAGTGCATTAAGTTTAAATCTTGCCTAAGATTCTTCTGTCCATTCAATATTAAAAATGTAGGCAACAACAAAAATTTCTAATATAAACCAAGCAAAACCTTAATAAAACAACCTCTTTACCCCACTCACCTCACTTTCAGATGAGTTCTGGATTTGAACTTGGTTTTAAAGAAAAACAAAACTGCATGTTCAAGTTCAGAACGTGATCCCTTTTGATACTGTACTTGTTTGCTAGATATTTTTCAGTGTATTCATTTCTTCCTACAGTCCATTTGAAAGCCACATATTCATCAGCTGACTCCCTTAGTAGCATTTCAGTCCAAGCTAACAATTTTTTTTTCCTCAAAGATAAAACAATAGCATAGTTCTTCCAGTAATGCAAAATTTTTTTAAAACTTCTGATCACATAATGCTTGAATGTCAGTTTTCAGTTAGATTAAATGAAAATTATATCCTTAAGCAAACAATGGGGGATTCTGCCAGTATGACCTTTAGGGTCAATCATCTCATTAGCAGTCAGCTTTTACAACTGCATGTTATTTATAGGAGAGGGATTTACAAGCTGTTAAACTAAACAACAAATTAAATAGTCCATGAGCCATTGTCATCTGATATAGAAATTCCCCTTGGGTAACAAGCTGCTGCTTTTTCAATGGGAAGTTTTGGAAAAATTTAATACACTTCATTTTTTGCCAGCATAACCTTTATAGGGAACAGTCCCTTTTTTATTATGAAGGAAAACTGTGCCATCAGTGTAAACAGCTCCAGATGCGCAGTGAAAATCAGTAGTCACAATCCACAAGCCTAATTTTAATGAATGCTCACAGGCATCTCTCTCATCTGCTAATTGTTTTCAATCAAATTTAAAATACCACAAATAGAGAGTAGCTCAGTAGTGCATTTACAGTCTCCATTAACTAACAGTTTTTATTAAATATATTTAAAAAGCAATAATCTGGGAAGATAGCTTTAGGAAAGGTTTCCATCTCTGCATTTTGAAATTAGTAGTATTGTTTCAAATAAGCTGTCAGCCTGAGCATAATGTAATGTGATAAAGAAATACATTGTGATATCACCTGTCCAATGTTCTCAAAGAATAGGGAGACCGGATTTCTAGCATGCCTAAGGATGCTGTTTTGCAACTACTAACTTAAGTGTACAAGCACTTTAGTTAGTATCACAGGGATTCTTCACTTTAATATTTCCGCTCTTTCTGCCTTAATCTTTTCAAGTATTTCAGTCTTGAGTCTTAGTCTTCCCACACAAAGTCTATTAATGGTTCTGTTTTCAATCAAATTCCTTATTGCTTTCAGAAGTCTAAGTCATTGCTCCATTGTGTGTTTCAGCCTACCTCACTTTTGGCAATTCTTTTTAATATTGTCTTTTATGAAAGAAACATAGTCCAGTCTTAAATTTATAGTTTTCCCTTGTTCAAACACCTCATTTTTGCCTGAGAAACATTTATATCAAAACAATTCTAAAGAAAAGCTTCTTCTGTTACTCACTGTGCTTTGTGCTTCTTCTGTCCTCTCTTTAAACTGCATATGGGTAGGCAGAGAAATGGAAAGCTGCTTTCAGGATTTCTGAGCTCCTTATAATCAACTGTTTCTGGAAAAGAAACAGAAAGAAACATAATCCAGAGTCAAGTGCTTACTTTAAAAATAGAACAAAAACCCCACAAAACCTCATAAACTTTCCCACACTTTAATATTTAGTCTACGTTGCTACGCATTGGTAGGTAGGGGAGAGCCAACCCTAATTCTGTAAGTTTGAGTGAAACAATGCTCACTTTTCATAAGAACTGAATGTAGTTTGTGAAATGTGCATTAAACTATCTGTGCCATAGTCAAATCAAATCAGCAAACCTTAGAGAACTTACTTCCTTTATGACCTTAATCAATGCAAGATTTTTCCCCTTACATGTCAGAAGAACATTGTCTAAATCCTGCAGTGAGAGTTCACATTAAAGAAGGACCTACATTACCACAGTTTAGGAGTTTTGGAAAACAACTCAATAGAAAAATATCAAAATATGAATCACTACTTTAAATCTGTGAAAATGTTTCAAGATTTTGTATTCTGCATTCTAGTGTGATAGTATTTTGTACACAATGCTAAGCTCCAGAAATTACATATACGTGAAAGACTTCTGCTAGATATTTGGCATACATTACTGACAACATCACTCTGTCCCAGGTGACTAATTCAAGTCACTCAAAATCACTTGAGTGGCATCTAGCTTTTACTTCTGTTATGACTGTCGAGCCAATGGTACTATGAGCTGGCATATATTTTGTTGCATGCGTCATCAGCAGAATTGCAGCTGGGTCTCACTGTAGAACTTTTATTAGAAAGATGATGTATGAAGCAGAAGGAACACAGCTTGACTTTCAGATCCCAGACCGAGTTTGCTGCTCTAGCAGTTGGAGAAGTGGGAGAAAGGCTTTTGACATGCAAATTTTTGTATCCTTTTGGTACAAAGGCAAATGATGGATGATAAATACCATATTCCATTATATACACTTTACACTTTGCAGACAGAACCACACTTTGATATACACAACCAGGAGAAAAGGAGTCAAAGGGGCACTATGATAGGGACATAAATGTCCACAAATAATTGAGCAGCAAGAATCCCTGTTGTGTTATTGACAGTGGCTGAAAATAGCATAATAAGGAGCAATGGCATGAAATTACTGCATAAAAGGAAACATTTAAATCGGACATTAAGGAAAAAACCCCTTAACAATGAGAAAAATTAGGCAATGGAAGTATCTCTTTGTAGAGATATTTAAAACATCACTATGAGGTGTTCCAAAGCGTGATTTCACTTGACAAGCAGTTATAAAAATTGCAGTTTCTTTCTTACCCATTTTATCTGTTTGTTTAGTCGCATTTACCGATTTTTAGTGACAACTTGGTTTTATACCATGTGGTTCTTGTCATGGGCACTGACAAGCAACAAAGTGAGAGAATAAGGTGAAGCTTACTGAGCTTCAGTTATAGTCAAGAAATTAATTGTTTTTTAGAGTAATTTAACAGTGGGTTTTTTGAATCCTGAAAGATCTTGATTTTAGGACTAACTTTTAAGTAATAGAAGTAAGCATGTCACTTTACTTAAAGTGCAAAATTCAGCCATATGGCTGTTCTAAGCAGAAGCAAAACTTTTTAAAAGTGTGCAGTAGTCATACTGAGAGTTGGTGTAAGAATTGAGAGAATCAGGGTCTGCTGGGAGAAATAATATCTATAATTAAACTGCTGACAGTGCTATTGAGCCTCTTTGTATAATCCAGCATGGTAGTAGCATTTAGGTCTCAGTCACATTTTGCAAGAAAAATTGAATGAATTCCAAAGTTTGTAGTATGAACATGCTGAAAGGTATGAAAAATGGTAAAAGTTAATAGCAGCTCATTTCTGCAAGAAACAATGAAGTCTGTAGTCAGAGTTTCTTTTGTGTGATGAACTGTGAAAGTACTTTATTAAACAACAACATCCTGTGGCATGGGGAACAACTCAGTTGTATTGCTAGTTTGCATATGTGTAAGTAGAGGATGTTTGGGTTTGGTTTTGAGTGTTATTTTGGTTCTCTGTTTTAGTCTTTGGCTGCTGTAGAAACAGTTTGTTTCACATTTGGGGAGTGTAAAGGCAAATTAAGGATAGATGGAAAGCTCTCTTAATTTTGGCTACAGGACAGAAGCCATCTGTAAGTTCTTCTCCTGGTAAATGTGCATCTCAAAACACAAACATTAAGCAAGTCCTTATACCAGGCGTATTTTGGAAAAGATAACATGTGACTGTCTGCAGTAATAAGTGTGGCAGCATGAAGTAAAAAATAATCTAGGCTGCATTCCTACTTCTTGTGTATTTTTGTGTATCTAGAAACAGTATCCTTATATGAAGTGGGAAGATACCTTCCAGAATGGGGTGGCTCTGTCTTCTGCTTATTAATGAGGATGCATTAGTCATTATATCAAAACCTACCTGAAAGCACTGTCTAATTTATTCTCTTTATTTCTTGCTCTTTTTAAAAATTGAATTCTTTTGTAAGGAAACTTCCTGTTTTCTTTTTGGAAATTCATAGTATTTTAGCATTTGGAGTCTGCTGAGACTCCTGTCCAACCCTAATTTGTGCTAGATTCTATTATGAGTGGTCAATACTTTATGCTTACTCATGAACCACAAGAAATCCATTATATATGGTATGCTACAGCCTTTAATGTTGTACTATATTGTATGTTTTTAGCTTAGACTATTTTATTACTTAGCTTAGGTTGTTTTTTTAAGATAGATCAGTACCAGCTGCTGAATTTGGTACTGTTTCTAAGATATTCACTAGCATTGTGGCTAAGAAAATGAGCCCCCAATCACAATGTGTATTCTTTTTTAACGCTTAAGATAATTCCAGTTAACGCAGCTTATGTATACTTTAAGAAATTGAATGTTAAAAGCATTTTAAGTGGATACAAAGGTAGAATTACTGAAATCCTGAAATTATGTTTGAAGGCCAATTTTATCTACTATATATGAAAGTTGTCAAGGTGTTTTAACTTTCTTTTTTGGTCATCATTTTGTATTTGTTTATAAGCCCTGGGGATGAACTCCCTCAGCTTGCTACTTTTAAATCACAAACAAGCTCACTATTTCAGTTCACTGAGAAAGTTTCTTGGTAAATGTAGTATTACAGGGAT
Source organism: Antrostomus carolinensis (assembly GCF_000700745.2). NCBI lineage: Eukaryota > Metazoa > Chordata > Aves > Caprimulgiformes > Caprimulgidae > Antrostomus > Antrostomus carolinensis. Next base: position 87,347 of record NW_010317266.1, on the reverse strand, counting down.
CCATGACTGTTCCAACTTGATGAGTCTTTTACTGAATGTACTTATCCCTCAAGAAGAGGAACCTGGCTGCCAGTCTGGAAAACTCTGCCTGTGTTCAGAGAGTCAGACAGGTGTTGGGTTTTCTTTTTTTTCCCATTTCAAGTATTACAACTGGTAAGAAAATGTCCATTCGCTGAATTAAGCCCCTAGAAGCAGCTCTGTGTACAACCCCTATTGTACAGCTGCAACTGACTGGAACCTACGAAAGCATTTCAATGATGCAGTGGCAGCAATACCCTTCAGTTAACTCTAAAATATTTTGGCTCTGCAGGAGTAATAGGAATAAGCTTTTGTCACTAATTAGATATGACTGGATACATATATAGATCAGATTTGTTGAGAAAGAAGGTGCCATTTTATCTTGTCACTTTCCAGAGCAGAGCAATGCTTTAAATAAGACCTGACAGAACACTGCTCTTTCTGGTGTCTGAGCAGACAACTTGATACATTACTGTGCAACATCACCATTTGTTTGCAGTTCTTCAGCCAGCTTCCAGTCCAGCTGGCTTGTTTCCAAGTAATTTTGAATTCTTTTGGAAGATTGTATAAGACATTCTGTCCAATAGTTTATTACTATAGAGATCTTAAGCCAGATCATTGTTTCAGAAGCCTTTTTCCCCCTGTATTTTTCTATATTTCTGTAAGGGGGAGCAGCCCTGAAGCCAATTTACAAAACCTTTAGAGGAGCTCTTCCAACAGAGGGAATACTCTTGTAGCAGCAGAGTCTCCATCTTCTTGTCTTGTTTGTTGACTTCTCCCTCTCTTATACCTTCTAGAAATATTAATTTACTTACTTACTTGTAACAGTCTTTTTTTTTTATAACACTAGCAAAAAGGCTTAAAAATAATAAGGACAGTGAAATGTATTGTGGAGAACTTTTTCTCTGTTCAAACCTCTTCAGTTTCTAGATGGTAGTGGGAGCTGGTGTGTAGGCTTTTGGGATTCAGGCCTCAATTCTGTTCTTTGCCTGGAACTCTTTGCCAAGACTTTTCTCCTCATGCCCTAGTCTTCTCTTCCATAAAATAAGGATATGACCTTTGTAAATCACTTGGAGATCTCTGTTAAAAAGCATAAATTGAAATGATTATCCTTTTTTTTATAACCTTTTTTTTTTTTTTTTTTTTTTTAAGTAGAAAGTAGTACTGATGCATTTGGGGTGGGTGGGAAGACTATGACATTTAAAAGCATTCTTCCTGTGCAAGATGCACTAAAAGGTGCCTGCCAAGATTGTGCTTTTGGGCCTACTCTTACTGTAGATGTTGATTAATATCAATATCAAAATAAAATTTAAAAAGTTGTGATTCTTTCCTAACAAAGCTTCATCTTTACTCGTTACCTTTTTCCTGTAAACCTAGAAAAGTAGCAGAAAAGTACTCATGGACCTATCCAGCACTGAGCAAGTTCTGGTGTTGGGGGTTTTTTAGTGCTTCAATGGGTCATTGTTCAGTAAGATGATAATGTTTTCTGCATTGCTGAGAAAAGAAATAAGAGATTGGAGAATTTTTAGCTTTCTGTTTTTCTAAAAATGTAATGTCATAACTCTTCCATGTCCATGTTTTCTACTTCCTGTTATTTCTAAAAGAATGAATCAGAGAAATGGAAACATAGCTGCTGTGAATAATTTAAAAGTGGTCTTAGAATAGCTAACCATTACTTCTGGTGATGCTGCTTGTGATGGTTATACAATGATAAGATTATCAAAAGAGTTGTGGGAGAGAGAAAAATTGAAAGGATGCATTAAGTCATGTAGTCATTTTGGCTATTGTAGGATTATGCCTTACATTAGTTTTACTAATGGCTTGTCTGGCTACCTTTAAAAAGTTTGAGAAAATGCACTTCCAGTATTTCTTCAACATTATCCCTATACCTTCTGCTTCCACTAAAAGGTTTATTTATTTTATTATTTAAAAAATTAATCCTATTATTTCTAGAAACTGTTCTTGCTGCTAAAAACTCTACAGGTTAAAACAGTGATCATGCCCTTTCCCCATCATACAAGTGATGGAAAAAAAATCATACTTCAGATTTATTGCATAACAAAAAGGCATGACAACACATGCTTTCATAAAAACCACAGCATTTCATTAAAAAGAGTGAATTTGTTGAATAAGTGTCTTTAATTTTGTTTTCTCATCTATTCTGTCTTTGCTCCATCTTTCACACCAGTGGAGGTGCGTAGCGCAGACATTGGAGCTGTTGTCCAGCCAAACCATATCTGTTTTTCTATGAAACTAGGATGGCACCATGCTTGTCACAAATATTCTCTAAATAGAAAAAGGATAGGATAAATTTACTTTCTGTGCATCTTCAGTAATCCTCAACAAACTGTTTACCCCTGATTCAGTAAATGTTTGATACTGAGTCTGAAGACAGGACAGAATCCCATTTACACCTTCATACTTCTTTTAGAAGTCTAACACACACCATAAAAGCAATTAAAAATTAATTTATTCTAATTTGGTCTGTGATTTCACTGTTTGGTTAAAAAGAAACTTTGACTTTGCCATAACAAACACATGCTGAAGAATTATAAAGATCAAATTTGAACAGGATGGGAGGATACCCTTTCCAGGCAGGATTTTTCAGAATGTAACTACCATCTCAAACCCGAGCTTTCCTTTTTGCTTTTCTCCTGTTAACACTGTTTTCATAAGAGATTTTAATCCTTAACTCAGAAAGAGAAAAGGTCTGGCATTGGAGATATAAATGGCTTAGGGATACATACAAGCAGTGAGTAATTTTTTCTGTGTTGCCTGCCAAAACAGAACAGTGGATATTTCCCATTTGGCATCACTTTAATTAGCTGATTTCATTGTAACTACACAATTACCTATCTATTAGTACTGCTTAAGCCTGTTAATTTTCAGGAAAAGTCTACCTGTGAAAGTGAGCCCCTTCTTATGGCTCTACACTGAGCTCTTTTCTATGGCTCTAAACTATTCAACTACAGGGATATAAACATGGAAGGATGGGCCCGAGTGAACCCTCAGAGCTGTATGTTTGCAGAAGGATGGAAATCGTTTTTCATGTTTGTCTGAAGGCTGATTTAACTGGAAGTAGCTGTCTAGCTTCTGGTCCTTTGAGTACTGAGTAGCAGCCAAGACGTGGCCAGGCGATTGCCTCATTCTCGAGCTGCACATTGCTTGATCAAGCCCTACCTTATGGTATCTTCTGCACTGGTATATTTGCCAAAAATCATTCACTTCACTTGAGATTTGAAATTCCTCTAGTTTCATAAATTCCATGTTTCCACCCAAAGCTGTACTGATGTTTTATCACCATTGTTGCTGTTTTGCTAGAAAAGGCAGGTGGTCAGCCTCTCTGCTTCCTTTCTTCACAATCATCTATTGACCCTATGTCTAATGGGCAAATATAAAGCTGGGACAAATGCCTTGCAAATCCCTTTAAGTTTTGCTTAGAGGCCAAGTAGTTACAAACCCCTCAAGTGATCTGTACTTTAACCTAAACAACTCCTGATTTTTCTCTATAATTTCTCTATTTATCCTTCTCTCAACTTTTTTCCTCACAGATTCAAGTCTTTAAGAGAGTTGGTCACTTGTCATTGATGCTAGATCTTTCAGCAGG
>NW_010317266.1:83039-83700 GCF_000700745.2 Antrostomus carolinensis | reverse complement strand
GCAGGATGAAATCTACTTCAGGGAACGACACAGTCACCCATCATTGAAGTTTTCTGACATTGTTCTCTACAAGAAACTACTTCTATTTGGTTTTGACTTCAGCAAGTTTCAATTATGTAAGTTAAAAGGTTCCCAACTTGGATGTTTCTTTCTTGAGTTTGTGGATGAGAGAAGAGTGGGAGACAAGACAGGACAAAAGGTTTCCCAAGCAGCTCCTGAAGTGGGGTCTTGCTTTTGTCTGTGTTGAGGGACAAAAGGCAATTTTTCCTTTCAAAGCACTAATTTTCTTATACATGGACTGGATACTTTATCCCTTCTTGTCTACCAGATACCATTGGAATCCTAACATTTGTATTAATTTTCCCGAATTAAAAATCAGTTGCCCCGGAAACACCATGGAGAAAAGCCAGAGGAGGAAAAGCACAAGTGATCCAAGGCAGCTGGGCACGTGCACGTTCCTCCAGCACTGTGTTCCCACACAACGGGGTGACAGGCTGCCACGAAAGGACAAGGGCTGAGTGACAAAAGCTGTCGCTGCTCCACACTGCAGGGCAGCATTGCCAGGAGGATTACACGCTTCCCCCCAGCACACCTACAGCCCCTTCCTCCCGTCCCTGTCTCACCTTCGGGGCTGTGGGGGAGCGGGGTACATCCCCCCTCC
>NW_010317266.1:69857-82973 GCF_000700745.2 Antrostomus carolinensis | reverse complement strand
GGGGCGGGGGAGGGGGGGTGGTAACGGCCATGAGGCCTGAGAAAGGAGGGTTTGAATGCACCAATCAGAAAAAACCCCGCTCCCCAACCCGTGTGGGATTGGCTGGGCACTGCAGGCACTGTGCCTATCAGTGAGGCGATGTGTGCAGAGCTGTGGGGAACCTTCTGGAAACCCTGAGGGTGGAGCTGTGGGTGGTTCTTGCTGTGTGGGTGGGGAGAGCCCTGCTTTCCAAGGGGCTTTTGCCAGGCTGGTTATCCAGCGCTGCTGTGGTTGTGCTCACGTGTTCGCCTTTGTTCTGCCCTGTGGACCCTGTGCAGTTTCTCTCCCTCAGTAGCTGTGGAATTTTGAGTGTGGCTGACCCCTTTGGGTAACTAGTGCTGTGGGGAGATGGGTGCTATAAAGCTTACCTGAAATAAAGGTGAGAACTGCTGTTTCCACAGCTTTAGTTTCCTTGGTGTGACTGTACTCTGCTGTTGTGTCTGTTACCTCCTCTTTTAAAATCAGTTGCTCACTGGGGTCAGCCTCCAGCTCAGGTAATATCCCTGTGTGTATAACACAGTGGTGAAACTGTCAGGAAATTGATGGGGTTTGGTCTCTTCCTAAGGGGAAAAAAGGTTGCAAAGTTTATTCATTCCTTTTTAAGATTACAAAACAAAGTGCTTAACAATGAGGAGTGTTAGTATTTAACCACCAAACACCTAGTTGCATGGTCACCAATCAACTGTAGGCTGGATTCCTGAAGAAATGAGGTTTGGCTGTTTGTTGTCCTTGACTCCAACAATGTGATTGAGTGCCTGAGAAAGATGTTTTCTCAAAGAGGTTTTTCAGTGTTACCAGACTAAAAGAAATAACAGATATTTTTTTCAAAGTGATTTTTACATCTTTCTAGACTAAAAGAAATTTAACTCAGCCACACGAATGCAGGCACTATTTGTTTCCATTCACGCAGGCTCACTAAATCAAGGTGCATGGGACCACCTTGATTTCTTTGTTGTTTCTAACTGGTATTTGATTTTTCAGTTTTAAGAATATTAAACAAACTTTTTGTATAAGCTCCAAGATACCCAAAGTGTATGGATTTGTACAAAACTATAAGCAATGTTCAGAAGGTTCAGTGGGTGCAGTTTCTATTGCACGGTGTATTAGGTGGTACGGGGCTGTTTGGCAGCTTTGTACTGGACTTGAAGTCTGCCTCTGCTGAATTCATGTTTATGGATGGATTCAATGTAGGATGAAGTAGAGCTCTCTGTTTGAATGACTTACAGAGGCATCTGTGCACCTTGTTGTGGGCTGGGCTCTATCTTCAGCTACCAGGACACGTGGATCAGCCACAATTATGATAAATTCCTTAAAGTTTAAACAAGCTTTTACACATTGAGATGGTCTGTCCAGGCGAATAATTTTATTACAATTCTACCCATACCAAAATGTCCATAGTTGATTCTGCCAAGCATGTAGCCTGTCATCCTTGTTTGAGTATTATGAGGTCAAAGTTTTTCCACTTTGAATGATTCATTTTCAGTGCCATGCTGTCCGTTTAATTTAAAGCAGGGTAAATTGATAAAACCATAGACTGAGGGGTCACAGCAAAAAAATAAATCAATAGCTTCAATATTCAAATAGGTTTTCATAATTCCTCACAGCCTCTGTTTTCTATTCCATTCTGCTTCTTCCTTTCTTCTAAAGGATAACAGATTGTTTCTTATTTTAGTTAGTGTTACAGCTGGCAATTTAAGGAACGTAGAATTTGGCAAAAACTGACCACGTTGGAGTTCAGTTCTATTACTAGTGGAGAAAAAGGTTTTGTGACTGTTCATAGAAGTAGACTATCTGCTTCATTGGGGATGTTAATTTAAGTAACCAGTGAGTGGTGGAACCAAGACGTTTGGACTTTTGCCTCTTGTTAGTGATCATTTACAGATTAATTATATTGTTAACACACATCATGACTGTTTTTTTTATTTTGAAACACTTTCAAATGTAGTCTAAAATACTTTGTGTTTTAGCTGGAGGGGGTAGGGAGGAATATATTTTTGTTTCATATCCATGGCAACTCCTTTTTTTTTTTTTGTTTTTCATTACTCCTTAAAAAGGAAATTTGCTACTCTTTAACCTCTTTTTTTAAAAGTAATTGAAACATAAACTCTTTGTTTTCTATTAAAAATATTTTTCTGCTTATTAAAAAATTGGGATAGTTCTTTTTAAAATAGAGTAAAAAGAAAAATTATTGTAGAAGAGGAACTACTTTAAAGCAGTATCTTTCTCGTTTCAGTTCAACAGCATTAAATATTTCAATGCTGTGTAACTCCCACTATATTTATTTTTTATGCTAGGGAAGTGAGGCCTATCCCTTTTTAGAGAATCAGTTGTGAATTTTGATTCATGTCTAACTTCTGATAAAATCCTGTGGCTTTTTTTCCCTGAGATACATGTCCCAGATACCAACTGCTCTGTATATACCTTCTTCATGTTTAACAGGTGAAACTTACATAGTGGCTCAGCCCTAGCATTTATTTTATGGAAGGGAAGGAAAGGAATGCTTCATTACATCTTTTCTTTCCTTGTTTTGAGGGGAGGGAATTATTATGTGTTAGAAAAATAAATAGATCAAAGGCTATGTTATATACAAACGCCAAAAGAGAGTTTTTTTTCATGTAGGCTCAAGAACACAAAATACTGAATTAATCATAGTAGTGCTCTTCATATAAGATTAGATTTTCACAGAATCACAGAATGTTAGGGTTTGGAAGGGACCTCAAAAGATCATCTAGTCCAATCCTCCAATTTTAATGAAATTAAAAAGAACAGTAGATGGAATGGTCAATGTTAGTTGTAGTTTATATTATTTCTAGGAATTACTTGCGCTGGTATGCATGTGAATTGGAAATTACTTGGGGCTACATGAAGCTATGCGCTTCAGCGGTGTTCTCATGCTAACAAAGCTGCTCTAAGCTTGCAGGTTTTACTGGTAAACAGTCTTCAGCTTGGCTTGAGAGATTTAATTTTCATCAGCTTTGCCTCATTTTCCCTGAAAAGTGAATCTAAAGACATTGATCATGGTTGCACTGCTCCAGCTGTGGAAAAATGCAAATGGCATCAGCTTAGGACCTGCTGAAGTGAATGACTGTATTCTAAAGAGTGACCTTTTATGTGCTACGCTGCATTTTTTTTCTGAAGGGAAGGGATAGGTGTGTGATCAAACAGATGATGCAGAAAGTGTGCACTGAGCTAAAAAATCAACCAAACAAAAACACAACAACAAAATACTTCTTTTTAATAGCTTCCCCCCTTCTATCAGACAGGGAGCGGCTGGGGTGAGCTCATGCATGTTAAAGGATTCACACTTATGTGAGATTCTTCTGTGCATTCAGTAATGTTCCCAGCTTCTATGAATCTGAGAAGGAATTCCAAGTGATATGTTACAAAGCCTTACCACTTGAGTAATCTTAAATGTTTGAGCTGGATGAAAATTTTTTTAATATATTCTGAAGTAATATTATTGGAACAGTTTTTCCTTTATTTTATTTACTATTTCTGGGGTGGGAAGCTCATTCCTTGCTTTTCCTTTGTGTTTTCCTATTGCTTTTGTGTTCTTTTCAATAATTTTTTTGTAAGATGTTGTAAGCAATGGAACAATTTTACTTTTTCAAACTCTAAGAAAATATACTTAAAAAAATGCAAGACTGTGGCAGAAATATTTAGGTTTTGTTTAATTTTTCTTTTGCTTTGTTTTAGACTATGTTATTTTGAAGTGACTGCTGACAGGAACCTCCTGGAGGAAAGGAGATATTGTCTGCTGAGGGAGCTGCTAAGCAGGCACTCTCAAGGAACAGAAGCTTCAAGAGGCTATAGGGTGTGGAAGGAATGTGCCACTGGAGCTTGCCATGCAGAGAAGGACACCCAGCCAGCCAGGCCAAAGAATTCAAGAGGAACTGTCTGTGGACCCAGAGGGTGATGGGTGAAGCTTGTTGCAGTCGAAGTTGTTGAATCAGTGTCACCAACACAGGAAGTGGGGACCTACCTAGAGGGATGCAGTAGGTAAGGAAATACTACTAATAATCATTTACTAGCTAGAATACAGTACAGTACAGAGTTGCTTTACAATTTTATGCAACTGGTCCTGAAGCTTCACTGTCCTTTTTATTGAGTCAGTGGTTTTGGTATCCAGATTACTATTTGTAATTTCTAGGCTCATCTTTGAAAAGTATCTGAGAGACTCCGGAGTCAAGAGTGACTTTTCCCAATAGGGTCCCCTGGCAAATGTGATTCCCCCCTCCCCCTGCCCCCTCTTAATGAACTGTGTATTGTAGCAGCTGTTTATTTTCACCTGAGGGCATTTGGTAGGCCAAATGATGTATGTTAAGCTTCAGATTGAACTATCTCAAAAAGGTTTATTTTTCTTATGCCAATTATTTTGATGGTAGATGTGTTCACGTGTTTCTACAGAGTGGGCTCTCTGGTATGTTCTGAAAAAAAGTTTGCTTTTCATTATGAGTTTAGTAAAATGGGGAGCAGATAGATTAGAATTTTAGAGTGGTGACAGAAGAAATACTGTACTGAAAAAGTTCTCCTGTGCTGATTCATTGGCTTTTTAAAAAAATGTGTTCTGATGGTAGAGAGGAATGTCCTTGCTGGCAGAAGTAATACTTTTTAGGTTATTGAGGTAGGAGTGATGAACTTTCCTCTGAGCAAATGCAGTGGAATTTGAGGACTTGACTTCTGAATTAGTAAAGTAGACGTGCAGATACATATAATTTATAAAGGAGTCTAGTATTGGCTAGGAGATACTGCATAGTTTGACCTAATCCTAGTTTCAAAATGGATTTTGTACTTAAAACTGTAAATTCCATGTTGCATGAACACATCATAGAGTTCATGCTCATAGCAATGAAAAAACACATGATATGCAGGCTTGGTTTGTTTAAAGTCATGTGCATGTTTGTATACTTTGTGCCTACCTTTGCCATTGACAAAGTCAATGGAAGAAGAGAGTTGATGGCTATCCATGTGTTGAAATGGATTTCTAAGGAAATGTTGGTTACCATTGTGTTGTTTTGCAAATACCCTAATCTGAGAAATAAAGGTTTAGTGTGCGCTCTGCTGTACGGCTACTTCTCAGAATTCTTCAGTCAAGCAATGTGACTTAGTGTGTCAGTTGTGAATGAAGTTTAGTTTCATTTTGCTTAACAACTTTGTGACTGACATAGTTTGGGAAAATGGAATGACACTGATGAGGTGATATGTAATGGCAAGAGAATCTCATTTAGTAACTACACAATTTATGTATGGTTTCAATTATGATTTTTTTAGTTCTCTCTTGAGACTGCACTTCACTGCATTACTATCCTATTTAAAGTGCAGGGAATGTGTGTTGTGTTGTAATATTCAGTGTTTTTTTTTCTTTGTCCCTTCTTGTCTAGTTTATGGACCTGCCCTAGTTTCTGGTCCATGTGTGCAATCTTCTACCTCAGGGGAACCAGGTTAAAAAGCAAACGCTCTGGCACATAAAGTCAGCCAGCTGTGCACATTCACCGAAGAGCTGGGAAGTACAGTGAGATTTGTGGGTTAGAGGTAGGTGAAAGTAGGGTAGGATCTACTGGGTATGGACTTATTTCTTAGACTGAGAAATAATCAGTTACAGAGTATATCAAGTTGTTCAGAAGCAGCAGGGAATTTCTAAACATTTTCATGGATTACTTTGGGTTTGATTCGATAATGTGTAGTAACAGCTATTTGCCACAATCAACTTTCAGAGTTATTAACAGTCTAAAATAGCATAAGTAGGCAAAAGACATTTTAGTGAAAAAGCAGATAATGGCTTTTATAATAGCTAGCGATAGGCACTAAAATGTGTTTCTATTTACTTTTCTATTCAATTAAAATGTCTTTGGTTTATTGGGATACAAAGATTTTCCGAATGGCTAAGAAAATTAAAACCCAAATTGAGAAAGGTGATGCATTTTTAAAAAGTAGTAGAGCCAGGCGCCTGAATGATGCAGATTTCAGCATCAGATCTAGAATTTGCAGTATGAATGACATTCTCTTTACAAATTCATCCTATATTGTGAAACTTCTAGATTGAGGTATGGATTTCTGTTTTGTGAATTACACCCCTTGTTCCAAGAAAATCAGCTTGGTTAAAGATGATTTTTCTCAGGAAAAAATTGTCTAGAATGCAGAGTCTTCAAACGTGGAGGCAGATCTGTCTCAATGATGTGTTTTGTTATCGTAGTGTGGGTGCTGACTTTCACTGATCTGTAAATTTTTAAAAAACCACTAATTTTCTAGTGTCTTAAGATTAAAATGAAACTTTTCTATAACAATATCTACCACCACAATAACATTTAAATAAGTTTCATTCATGATGTGAATCCTGAGCTGCCTAAAAATATCTGCTAGTGACTCTTGATAAAGTGATATCTGATGTGTGCCATTGATGAATAGTTGCTGTGTTGAAACTGATGTGTTGGGAGAAATGATACTATTAAGAATTCAGAAGGAAAAAGCCCACCCAAAACTTCAGGTCATTGCTTTCCTACTCTTTATGGAAGGTCTTTTCTGCATTTTATGTGTGGGTTTCCTTCTTTTTGAGTATTTAGTATAAAATCCATTGTTGTAGATTAAGTGCAGAAGTTTAGGAGTAGTATAATGCATTACATATATTTTTTATTTGTTTTTAAATTTTCATTTCATGAGAGAAATTTTTAGGCAGATATGCATATTCTGATTTATAAAGGGGTATGGGAAATCATAGTTTTAAGAATGCATTGCTTTCAAAGAATTCCTGTAAAATCAGTATACAGTATGTTTCTTACAGCAGTGAACAAGTTGCTTAAAGAAACTGAGAAACCATTTAAATAAAACAATACTTCCAGCTCAGGCTTTTTGCTCTAGATTTTGCAGACCAGATTCATTAGGAAAGAATTTGGTTCATTTAGGGATCACTAATCATGACTGTTACGATTTCAGTAATTTAAAGATTAAAAAAAATGCCCACACCATGTAGTACTGTAAAAATTCGTGTCCCCAATGATACTGTGAATGATTTCCATAGCAGCTGATATTTTCCTTCCAGATCTGTTCAAGGAGTATCTAGACTTTTCAGGTATTTGTATAGTGAGCAGTATTTCCAGCTAAACCGATAGACATTCGGGAGTGTAATTCCCATCTTTAGGCTGAGCACAAGAGCTCTGCGCTTTCCGAATTTGTGAGATCTATTGTGCATATGTTGCCAAATGAAATGCATGGGACGTGTTGGACTTAATGCTTCTGTGCAGACAATTTGTGTAGCAAGTCATTTGCGTCAAGCAAAACGCACGTGCACGTGTTTCTGTCCAGCAGATGTTCTGCTGCAGAAATATGGGAGTCAGTGCCAAGAGAGAAATCTTGCGTTTAATTGAAATGTTCTCCTGTTTTTTACTGGCATTCCAACTAAACCTCGTCAGACTGTGAGGTATCCAGGGTGGTGACGTGAACGTTTATACACTTGTTCAATTTTTGACACTGAGAACTGTGGACTAGAATTTACACACAGTTTAAATTAAATTTTACAGCAGATCTAGCCGTATTAAATTCTGTTTACATATTACATAAGGAGAGGCTGTGTGATCTACACTTTATATCTGAAATTGTTTGTGATGCATTTGAATCATTAGGATTCAAAGAGCCAATCTTAAATGTTCTTCACAAATATCTGTATTTGGTGTAGGGGGAGGGGAGGAGAAGTCTTTTGTTTTCAAAAGCTCTGAAGTTCTTGAAGTGCAAAATGTTTTCTTTAGGTCAATTGATTATTGACATCAGATATTCCCACTTCTCAGATGGTGAACTGTAACAAGTCCTGCTTGGTGAGAACAAAGTCTGTTCTATTACAGTGGATGATTAGACTTGCAAACCTAATTATCCCCTTTGGGACTCGGCACAGACCTAATGCAGCTTGGATTATGGAGGCAGGTTCTTACTTTCAACTTTGTTCAATGGATTTCTGACAAGTCTGGTCTTGCAGATGATTAAATTTCAGTACAACTATTAGAGCTTTCTGCAAAGGAAGCACTGGATTTTTGGGGAGTTGGAATGGAACAACTCTACTGTTTCGCTCTGAGGTCTGGTTTTTTTTCCCCTTATTATTTTTATTCAGGGGAAAAAAAGTAGGGTTTTGTTCAAGTAGACGTATCCTTCAGGTCTGATGTATGAGAAGTGATTGCACTGAGTATCTACCATCTGTATAAGGTTTACACTTGCAAAATGAAATTGTTGTAAATGTAACCATGGTCACTGGACTATTTTATTGCCACATCTACTTTTCGCTTGGTGAGCTGGTGAGTGACACAGGAGGTGAGGTAATTTGAGTCTATGTGCCACATACTGTCGCTGTGGCACATAGACTGCCTGACCTTCAGATAAGATCATGCCTTGTGATATATAATTTAAATATTGCTATGCATCCCTACAAAAATAGACATCATAACATGAAATTAAGCCAGACATATTCAAGTATCACAGAAGAACCCATAAACCAGACTCCTCTACATTACAACATTTGAATGATGATAAAGGTACCACAGTTTTCCATGGCTTGCTACCCTACTAAGATCATCTAAGGGACTAACATTAACAAAACTGTGAAGTCTCCAAGACAAAAGTACACATTTTATGAATTCAGGGCGATTTTGTTTCATTTTCTATTTCAGCAGGATTTTCTTTTCCCATCAATGGAGACAATGGCGTAGCACTTTTAGGTATGCCTGAGGAACATACCTAAACAACAATCATTAGTTGTTTAACATTACACATGAAACTTATCTGCTGCGTTTTACCCCTATGTGGACACGTGTGGAGAGGTAAATCATGGAGGGACTCAGGAAGATTAAGATAACAGTTTAGAACTGTGATTCTAATATTAAATAGACAAAAATACGAGGACAAATTAGTAAGCCATAAACAAATATTTTAAAAAACCCCAACACCCAGACAAATGAGGGAAGCTTGGACCGTACAAAAGGTTCCTCCATGGACCCATTAGAACTTTCTTTCCTTCCACAGTAACATTGTAAAATAGCTAACACTGCGCAAAGCCTGTTTTTCTGTAACACTTTACATGCACAGAAAATAAAGTTAAATACAACAAGAACAACTTAAAGCTTCCGCAATATTTATTATGTTGTGGCACATAAATTGGTTGAATTCTGGATACATTTTTAGCATTTTTTCAATACCAGTTCACTTGTTCAAAGAACATATGTTATATATATATATATTCAATGATTAACAAATAGAAGTCCCACCCATGCCATTGTTCAGCTTTTCAAAACTGATACAGAGGTAAATTACCTCAGTGTTTAGCAAGTACCAGTCTCAGACGTTATCACTGGTCTGAGATGAGAATAGAACTGATGATTGCAGTATGAATCCCTTTCAACAGAGTTGACAGAAACAAAACATTAAAAAAACCAAACCAAAACACTATGGTAAAATACACAGCAAACTATTATTTCTCTCCTATGACCATGGAAAGATCATGTGGCATGTGCACCTCAGGTGTGTTATTTCAGATTAATATTTCACTTGAGAGTGGGGGAAAGGTAGCCAAATTATTACAAATTTCAACAATATTAGTGAGAAAATTTCTCTGTCTCTGTACCAGATAAAGAAGAATACAAAGTAGTTTTCCTTCCACTTTCTGGTAGTCATCTGATAAGTGAAATTTAAAGTCAATTCTTTCAGAGAATGAACATTTTCAAATAATTTTTGGAGGCCTGTATAGGATAGAACTTCACTATTGGTATGATGGTCTAAGAAAGCAGAGGAGACCAAGGCTTGTAATAACTTTTATTAGACCAGGTGTTAGAATTGGAAAAACTAGATGAGTTTTAAAGCACATAAGCCCTTCTCACAGGCTGAGATAGAAACAGCAGATTTCAAGGCTAAATACAAATGGAGAGCTATTGCTGAGTTTGCTTAGCTTTACAGAAAATTTTTAATATGTAGGATGAAGTTAAATAAGATCCTTGTTGTGTGGTAGCCTTGATACTTGAATACATAGCAAGAGACTTGACTCCAAAGCTTATATGGGCTGCACTTGTTTCATCAGAAGAAACAAAAGATTTAATTTTTGTTTTGATGTGGAGCAAGAAAAATGTGTGCAGGGATGTTTTGCACACTCTTCCAGTTAATAGGCATGTTATACAAATCCACAGGAGGAAAAATAGCATAACTGAAAGTAGAATAATATGCATTGAATCAGCTTCTGTAAAATAGTTTAATGTTTGGAATTCAACTTGAGTTTTTATTACTGGTATAAGGCATTGAACTAGTTTTCTCATTTGAGCTCAGAATGAATACATTTATACTGTGAAAAGATTTTTTTATTTTTTTTTAAATATACATGTATTTGGTGAAGTATCTTTCGAACCAGTTCTTAATTATAATTTTGGGTTTTTAAATTTATCAGTTTAGTGCTCCCTAAGAAGTGACAGGGAGGGATTAAACAAATTAAACAAATTATTTATAAAACCAAGCACTCAGTTGTTTAGTCATAATGCACTCTGAAATGCAAAGGCAGTGGAAATCTACCATAAAAATAGAGATCCAAGGGAAAACACAAAACCAATAGTGATTTGCTTTCTAGGTACATAACAAACAGTATGGTCTTGCCCTCTCTGTGTCAGATTGTCATTGTGTTAAACGTAAAGTACTGTGAGGGCAAACTCATGCTTGGCAAGTATTTAAATTGTGTTTTAAGAGAACACTGAGAAGGCTTCCTTGGATATTTCATTCAAGCAAGGACAGAATTGCACTATTAATCTTTTCTGGGCTTAAAAATTTTGCACTTTGTCCCTGTGTAGAATCACTTTGATGTCAGTGGACTTTCTGTGGTAAGCCATGCAGATTGGAGATTGGACTGAAGACCAAGTATCTGGCTCCAGTTCAAACAGCCTGACTTTGACCTACGTCCTGTGTCTCCTGCCACTACTGTCTGATATTTGGCTCCTGGCCCCCCTGCCACTACTGTCTGATATTTGGCTTTGGAAACATCTAGGCAGTTGTAATAGTAGCCTGATTTCCCATGTATCTGATAAGAATCAGCTTTTTGGTCAAATCAGGTAAAGATATGAAGATTTGGGGCAAAATGTTTAGCAGTGTGCCTTTTGATGGATCTGCTTTTCTATGCCAGCTGAGGTTTTCTGTATTCTCTTCAGTGAAGAGAATTTGATGGAATTCTCAAAAATGGTTAGTGTGGCAGCTGAAGCCTTGATTCTGGGATTTTAGGAATTTAGGCTGATATCTGTTCCCATATAGGAAACAGTTCTACTGTTCAATTTGGTAAATACCGATGTAGGTAGACTTGCCAGTTTCTAACCTTCGTAGTTATCTGGTAATTTTGCCAGAGGTGTTCATAAGCTCAGAATGTTCAGCTTCTGCTGGAGATACTTTAGGCCCGGTTACAGGCTCTTTTTGTGTCTTTAAAAACTGCTTGGTTGCTTCCTTCCTTAGTTGCATGTAAAACATTCCACAGATGAAGTACTGCCTAATTTCAGTGTTTGTAAACCAGACTGGAACTCACCTGTTTAAAAGGTGGCCTTCTCTTAGGATGTTAGCAATATTTTCTAAATAATTGTAGCAGTTAAACTGCAAGTACAATGCAATTAAATCAAAATGTCATTTTATAGCAGAGAATCTAACACACAGGCGAAGCTCACTTTCTGAGAGGAGCAGAAAGCGTGAAATGCAGAGCTCTTTAATTCCATAGGAAAGGTTTACAGCCCTCCCCATTTTGAAATACGGAATAAAACCATATTGTTGGAACGGTAATACACAATACTTCTTAAAGCCAGAGGTGTCTAACCCTCTTTAAATGTTCTTCAGAAGCAATCAGATGGCAAATACACATTTTCACAAAAGCACTTTCTTCCACAAAGCAAGCAAGGTTTATAAAGCTGCTAAGCCTTATAAAATCTGTTATTACTTGTGTCCTTTATACTCTAGGTGTTTTAGCTTTTAAAGTGATATTATCAGTTTAATTAAAAACTTATCTAAGTCTACCTCTCACACAGAAGCAATTCAGAAATTCAAAACACAAACATCTTACCATGTAAATTAGATCCTAGAAATCATATCAAACTTCAGATATGTTAATTATTTTAAAAAAAAAAATCCCCTATGTATTTAATGAACTAGATAATCAGAGTACCTTGTTGTTAAAGCTGAAAATGTCTTTGACCTCTGAGGGAGTGGAAGCAAGTAATGCCTTTGGTGCAAGTACACTTTGATTTTTGTACTTAAGTATGTCTAGTAACCTAAGTACTCTTCATAGAAGGTGATATTAATTATGGGCTAACATGATGGAAAAGTCATTGAAGCCTACAGAAACATTCATCAACAGTTAGAATACTTTGGATCAGGTTCTCTGTAAGACCTGAGCTCCTGTAACTCCCGATCTTCTGAAAGAACATACTTTTTCTTTGAGGATTTTCCTTCTGTTTAGAGTAACCACCAGGAATAACAAATATTTTTTCCTTATGAAGATAATTACGAAAACTAAGAGCTTCTTGTATCTATACTACTTCTGTTCCTTTAATAGAGAACTGAGTTATGACTGAATTTTAAAAATAACAGTTCTTACTGTATTTTTTAATCTCTTTGAAGAACTTGTATCACTTGAATACATGCTGAAGAATGGGCTGATGCATTAGACTGGAAGACCTTTCCCAGGGGGCATATGCTGTGCCTTCAGCAGAGCAGTGTAAGGCAGACATTTTATTAATAGGTGATCAGTAACTATGTTGTTTTCTAGAACTGTCTATTTAGGATAAGATTGTCACTGCTACGTGGTGCTGTTAAATCTCAGTGGCTAGTAGGGTGAAAAGTGCACCTGTACTGTGAATTCTGGCATTACAAACAAGACAGCAGTCCCTCAGCAAGTATCCGCAGATGTCTTCTAGGGTCATTATGGCACTAGGTAGAATCTTAAAGTATGCTGAAATTTAATGGGAAAAATAGTTCTGTATATACCTTGTTGTACATGTAAAACCTAAAGTTTTCTAAAGACTTGTTTCAGCTTACTGTATACAAGAATCCTGATCATTATTATTGTTTTTATTTATCATGGCAAAGTACCTC
>NW_010317266.1:45239-69826 GCF_000700745.2 Antrostomus carolinensis | reverse complement strand
TCTTTCTTACTTGACTTCAAAGTTTAGAATCAATAGGGCTACTGTGTGATTTTTAATAACTAAAGTTTACTCTGCAAGCTATATTTTTTAGATTCAATTGGTATATTTTTTAAAAACATGGTATAAATAATGTCTGTTTTAGTGTTTAGAGATCCAACAACTACCTGCATATAGATATTATAGGCATGCAGTTGTTCAGGGGCAAATCTAAGTTTCCATAGGTTCAGTGACTTAAACGGAGTAACAGATTTGGCCCAGCTGAAGTTCTCTCTGTGTTTTTTTTCATTTGTATGTTTTTGGTTTTTATAGGCTTTCTTTTTTCCACTTGGGAATTTTGTAGGTGAAACTGTATGCTTGCCTAGTCTAATTTAAGAATGGAATGCATAGAAATCTATGCACAGAATGTATGAAATCACTGATCTATTTTAAAATTTGAATTATTGTGAAAGGTTATGGATATTGTTTCTTCTCTTGATGTTTAAAAATTGATTTCTCAGCACCCTATTATCAACAATTATATTAGGAGATGAAAACAACATAGTGGATTAATTTAGTCTTAATGCACTAGTGGATACTGTATGCTATATACCTGTTGGCTTTCAAGATATATTTCAGTTTTTAGAAGATTAGAGTATATCCTATCCCAGAGTAGCTTAAAAGTTTACTGCTGTGATTTGGAGATGTGTTAGTTTTGGCATAGTGAGGGAAATTTTTAGCCTGTTTAAAACTGTTCTTTTGCCTTTGGAGAATAAAAAAATCACTAATTCACTTTCAAAATCATCTTCTGTGTTTGGACAAAACCTATGTAACTTTTTGATTCAATATTTGTGTTAATACCAACTTTTGATAAGGGGCATGAACTGGCCGAGTTCCAAAATCCTCTGAGGTCCATAGTTACTGCTACAGATGTTTTGTGAACCTAGAAATATGTTTGAGTTGTTTGGATTTCAGCTGTATACTCTGACAAACTGACAGTGGAACTGAATTTTTGGGGGGTTTTGAAATCCTTAGGTAACTGCATGCAGCTAAGATTTCAGTAGCAAGCTGGTAGGGTCGAACAAGACTGTTCTAGAAGAATGGGTAGGCAGGGCACAAAATTGTGTGGTGTAAGAAAGCAATGCTGACTATTCCTAAATTATTTCTGGCCTAACCATTTTCTAATTTTGTCTAGGAACTGAGGTAGATCTGCTTTTCTTTTGGCATTCCTAGGAAATTCTAAGAATTCAAAGGAAAAAAAACCATTGATACTAGAGGTGCAGCAATGCTTTTAATTTTTTTTTTTTTTTAAATGTGCGTTCTCAATATTTCTACACCCATCCAGTCCCCTTGCTAACCTAATTTTTACCTTTCACAAGATACCTTATTCTGAACAATTTTGATACTGCTGATGAAAATCCCAACACTTTCAGATTTGTAACACAGGATTTTCCCTAGCTGGTATCCTTATATTGACTTCCGTTATTGTTTGTGGTTCTGAAAATGTGCTTTATTTTGCTATATATTGTTTTAAAATAAGCATGTAGTGTTCTATTGAGTTGGATGGTGAAGGAAGAAGAAAGGATTTCCCTAATGGTTCAACAAGAGCACTTAGTAAATAATTAATCATCATCAAGTGCCAGCTTTATCTCAAACTTGACAGGTCTTTCTTTTATGATTCAGTAGTGTCTGTGATGACCTGCTCTACACACAGGCTGTCAATGTTGTAAATCCTTTCTGGTGTCATCCAGTCACTGTTACTTTATAAAGTACAAAAAGTAGTGGATTAGTATATCTACTGATATTCATGAAGTATATGTTAGTAAATGTATGAGTAAGTATTTTAAGGCTCATTAATATTTTGAATACAGAAAGATAGCTTTTGTATTCAAATTTGTAACAGACATCTTGTTTTATGATAACTGTAAGAAAGTTATTTTGCTTATTGATTGACATTATCAAGCAGTCAGGCAGACACTGTAGCAGGTAGAATTACCTTTTTGTGTTGATGTCTGCCAGAAGTTAACAGTGAAAGCGATGTCCTTTCTGCTAGTGAGAGCTAATATGCAGGAAGGTAATGGGTTTTAAAAATGCTGCAAACCTTAATGGTGTGAGATCAATATTACTGCTACTACAGGTAAAATGCTTCTACATATATTATTAAGACCTTCAAAACTGAATTACTTGAAGCATTTTTGGACTGTTAGAGGATTCAGTGTTTATCTTCACAATAAAATACTAATGAACCTGAATTTGGAGGAATAATATTTTTATTTTAATTTAGGGATATGAAAACTTATTTTAGGAATGTAGAGATGAACACAACAATGACAGACAAATCTATTGGTTTCCTTGCTACTAGGTAATGTTTGAGATTTAGAGAAAGTTAAATTAGCTGATACAGCAGCTAGACAATTTTGTAAGGATTACATGTATACCTGTGTGTATATTTGTCTGATGGGAAGAGAATGAGCAAGATAATCCTGTTTTGTTCTATTAGCAGTATGTTCATAACCTTGATACCAAGGGTATGTGTCCCTAGTGAGGCCTCAGAAACACTGCAGGATATTTAAGGCCTCAGGTATTTTGCAAGCCCCATTGTTTGAATATTAATGTGTGTGTGATTCTAAGGTTACATGTGTTAAGTGCAAAGCATACAACAGTTACCGTGCTTGCAGTGAATCATATTTTTATTTTTTATCTCAGGAATGTTCTTATGTGCTCTGCAAATTATCCTGTCAAGTTTTAACCTAGCTCATAGTATCGCATATAATTTAATAATTTGTTTTGAATTGGGGTTCAGACATGTTGTGGGAGAACAATTTTGCCTTCCTGATGGTTTCCCAAGGCAGCTAGAGGAAGGTCCATAGCTTGTGTCAGTTAAAGTAAAAATCCATTTTTCATTTTACTTGTTAGATGCTCATTGGTTAAACAGACTGGGTTAAAAAAATAAGCCAAACAAACCAACAAAACCCCCCACATTACCTCAAATGTTCTAACTGGAATTATAATGGAATATTCATAAACAGAACTCTCTTCAACTCACGTTGAGCTGAGTTCCAACTGAAATATATTACAAATCTCTAAATATTAATTGCAATAAAAAGCTACTTATTTTTTGTTTTGTTTTCATAACAGTAAAACAATTATGTTATGTACTGAAATTTATTATTCAGTGCCCTTATTCTATACAGTATGCTGAACAACTTTGGCAATAAATTACAACAAGAGTTGTGTGTCCTGATTGCAGCTATACTGCATGTTTTCCTTATCTGTAACTTTGAAATTCGCTGAACAGCATGCAGGTTTTTTTTTCTCTGTAGCATGTGATAAATATTCAGCTTTAGCATGCTCATACTAACACATGGAAGATGAAATAGTGGCATAAGCATAGAGTCTAGTTTCTAGTCCTGGACAGATGGGCAAAATCATAATTCCTTAGAGATTTAGCTTTGTGACTAGATCACTTGTCACAGTAAATATATTCAGTGTTCCATAACATTGGCACAGTCTAACATGAACAAGTATCAATGCAGAATAGCAATCCTACTCAGAATTTTTCAAACACTTTCTTTATTGCAGCAGTATGTTCAAACACAGGAACAAATGTGAATTTTACATGGAATGGCAGGGGCAAAAATAAGGCTTATGAAAAAATTGTGTATAAATATTGTCATAAGGTGAGAAGAACATGGAGTTCATCCTGCTCAAACCCATGTTTGGCGTAGATCTACTAGATTGTCTGCCAGTGATTTTTTTTTTTTCTTTTTCTATGCTTCTCTGTTCAGTGCCAGTTGGAAAACATAACAACTTTACTCATTTTCTCAAGAGAAAAGGAAATAATTTTTCCCACACTTGTGTATATGCATGCACCCACATACTTATGTGTGTATATATATATATATAAACCTCTGTGCTTTACAGTAGCATTTGGGAAATCTCCAGTAAGAAGGTTAGACTTTGCCTGAAGTTCATGTAACTTTGGTGGCTTGCACAGTCAGAAACTGTATGTAGTGTCAAAAGTTGCATTCATTGTTTAAAACCTGTTTGTTAGAATTGCTTATTGGCTTTGTCATAAGTGTTTCACTGCTCTAAAACAGTGAGATGACTGTGCTAACTTAAAATTAAAGTAAAAAATTGGTGCATTTCTATGTAAACAGGGGGTGGAAAACAAGTGATTTCACCTTCATAGAATGAGTTATAAATTTTGTAGTAGTTGACACAGAGCAATTGTACTGTAGCTTGTTACTCTTCAGGCATCTCAGAAAGGTGCTCAGGATCTGATTATTCAAAAAATTGCTTGTTGCCAGAATAACATGGTGATTTTAGTCTTTGACTTTTAAGTGCAGTGCCCAAGAAAAATACAACACTAATTCTAAAAATAGGCTTGATACTCTCCATAGAAGTTGCATTAGAACGATCTTGTTTTCAATTACATGTATTATACATGTGTTATATGGATTTAATTGCCGGAATTTGGACTTTCCTAGGGACATTATGACTTGTTTCATTGTGGGATCCATTTGAAAAATGTAATGTCCAAGAAATCATAGAACCAGTGAAACACTTCGGGGTAAATACAAAGCATCTAATTAGTTTGTATTGCTAAGTCCATATAGTGAATTGATTTTGTGAAATTTCCTGTCAGATGTGCAAAGCCAAGATTCTCCTCTGCAATAGGAATTTTGAAATATATTTTTAAATGTGATTTAATATTTGGTATTAAAAAGCTTGTGCAGCTGACTTTAATGTATAGAATTCGTAGTGATAAAATTCTGTTCAAGTTTAAATGAAGCCAAGAACCTGATCTTTAGAGGCATTCATATACAGATTTCTTTTAAATTTCTTTGCATGTGTGAAGTCTTTAAATAGATTGGTGGAACATTGTCTATAAAATGGTAATTAAGCACATAGCATTGGGACAGAACGCTGCTACTCAACTCAGTTCACTGGAAATTGTATATCAGGTACTACTCAAGATACACAGTTGAATGATATACAGAGGTATAGGTTTTATTCATATCTGTACCTGAAGAGTAATATCAAAGAAATATAATCAGCCTGAACCTCCAGGCTGCTGCATCTGAGCCCCATAGTTTCCTTTTGTTTTTAACATTTGAAAAGAGAGGTAATGGGCAAGCACATACACACTACTACCACCCCTAAGTAAAAGTTTGGCAAGTTCTGTTTTTAACAACACAGTTGAATTCAATTTGAGTTTTGCACACTTAATGCAGTATGTTGTTATAATTCCAGAATTCTGTATGCATAAAATTACTACTTTAAAAAATAATTTATTTTAATATTTTTACTTAATTTTTTCTCTTCATGAAAGATGGAATTAGTTTCAGTATTCATCTAAATGCATTTCCAATCCTTCTGGAATCTTTGGACAAAAAGCAGTACCAAAGAACCTATTTGTTGTTAGGAATTAATAGGCATGTTATAAAATCTGACAGCTAGAATAACAGGGCAGCTTAAAGCAATCTTTTCCATTATTTAAAACAATAGTCCTTGATACTAAGCAACCAAGTATGTGAATAGAGTGTTCCTGGAAATTAAGCAGATTACATACACAAAGCCATTGCATTTAATATACACTTAAAATGGGGGAGTGGGAAGAAAAAAAGTGAGGGGGGGGTAGGCATGTAAGAATACTGCGGCGGTAGTACCTGTCATCAGATGTGTTCCTGGTTACTCTAATTATGTGATGGTAATGGCTGTCAGGAAATACAAGAACTCAATGTTGGCAAGAATATGAGAGGTCCTTCTATTTTTTGTTTGTTTGTTTTCAGTAGAAGTTGGATAGAGGTTGATACTGGTTTCTGTGCTATTAATAGTAAAAATCAGCATTGTATCCCTTGGCTGGTATATAGCAATATTCCTCCATAGATCTTAAAGTGCTATGATTATCCCCATTTCTCAAAGAATAGTAAGAAAGAGAAGTGGAGTGACTTGTCAAAGTCATTGAGGTGACCTGTAGAGCCTGAAATGCAACTTTGGACTCCAAAGATCTGTGTCTGTGGCTGCTAGGTTATTCTGATGTTAGTGGTATTTTAATCTTAGAAAGAAGAGTAGAAATGTTTACATTTTCAGGTTTTGGTTTCCACTACAGCTATCAGTAGTCTGCCTTCTTTGTATATTATTATTGTCATAATTACGGTATGTTATAGTACAATGTGAGAAGCTCAAAAAATATGAAGGAATACAGACCATGGAAAGTTAGAGACATTTGTAGAACATCCAGTGTTATTACTATTTCACTTCAGAATCATAGGAAACTCAGAGAGCTAAATCATCAATCACAGTCTCAGAATCAGATATATTACAAGAGAAGAGGATAACACAGGAAGATAAAAGTGGATTGAAATACTAGAAGATTAAGAGGATTAAATGTGAAGATCAAGAGTGTCCGAAGTGAAGACAACATTATGTTTGCCTGAGAAGCTAGGGCCAAAGTAAGCATTATCATTACATCCCTGAGACAGAGTAAGCCAGAGTTTGGTCTGCAAGGAATCTTCTTATATAGTTGGGGGGGTTGCTGTTTGTTTGGTGGTTGTTTGTTTTTTAAAACTTGTTTTCAATACAATATTATGTATTTTGGGGACACTGTTTATGATGCGCTTCCAAACAAGGGCTGGTTCTTCCCTGTGGTTAGAGAATGAGCGTACAGAACCCCTGCAATTCTTACAGCCAGCTGCTGAGCTCCTTGGAGAAGGAAAGGCTGGTGGAAGTATTGTCTTGGATATGTATAGGTAGCTGTATGAGATTGAGTATTTAGTTAAATATTTTATTGTGCATTGCAAAGTGATATCTTATAAAACCATTTTTAAAAAAATTAGTAGACTTTTACTATGTTTTTGTAGCGTGCAGTTAGTTTCTGATGGGTTTCCAGGATTAGGATGGAATGATGCAGTATAGTTAGAGGCCAACCTGTAATTACATGACAGGTACAGAACCTCACTTCTAGGTGCAGTGTGTAAGATAGCTCAAAGGGTGTATGTCAGCATTTGTTTGTAGTATGCACTGATGATCTAGGCTCTGATTCTGAAATCAAATACCTGTGAATAGATTCTAGTGCTGGTGTGAAACTCTATTAAAACCCATGGGACTGACGCAAGGATCCTTACACATAAATCTGATTGCAGGCTAAATCTGAAATAGTGGTTGTGTCCAGACTTGTCCTTTTACCATATCTCTTATTTATTTAATTATTAAACTTTGCTCTTTTTCAAAATACATAAGCAAGATATAAATACTCAGCAATTTAAAAAATGGTTTTTTGGTTTTTTTTTTTACAGAAACGGTATTATTAGGAAGAATAGATGTGAGAATTTATGTATGTATGTATGCCTTAATATAGTGTATTAATATAATAACACTTAAGACTTTCTGTGAATTTAATAAACAAATGCTTTTTTTAAAGAAAGAAGCATTATTGGAAACGCCAGAGAATGTATTTTGTTTTGCTGATTGAAAAGGTGACATTGTGATTTAGGAATTAGGGACATTCTGATTCCAGTTAAAAGAAAAGAAAAGTTTAATACAAGCATTGTAGTCCCGTGCTTTGTAAATTTTCCAGTACTCACGGGTGACCATTTGCTGATACACTTGTGTAGGAATCCTACTTCAGTTAAGACTAGATAGTGATAACATGCTGCAGCTGCTTCTAGCTACATAATGCTTTCACTACAGCTGGGAACAACTGAATTTCTCAGCCAGCAATGATTAGCATTTTGATCTTGACAAGCACTTTACTGTCGGAATACCAATGTCTCAATGATTGTTTTTGCCAAGCAAGGCATAAACAGCTATTGCATATATAGCTTGTAGTTAGCTTCTGCTTACTAGAAACATTTGATCAGATACTTGCACACTTGATTTTTTTAAAACTATATTAGAAGCAATCTCCTCTGATTTATAGTTATAGAAAAAGTGTAGTTTAATGTGCTAAGTATGCTGCGTCAACTAATTCCAGTATGAAATGCTGGATGGCTGAAAGAGCATTTAGTGTCAGGTGTCGTGATCTAATATGTCAGTGGTTCATGCCAGTGCTCCCAGCTACATGCAAATTAACAGTATTCAAGTGTAACCAGACAGCGTTTATAGTCTACGGATTAGCATAGCCTGAGAAAAATCCAATTATCGTTTCCTTGGTTGTTTGCCTTCATTATATTTTTGTTTCAGGGTACCTTTTTTGTTAAAATTTTAGAATTATTTATAGAATTAAATCAGATTTATAAATAGCAAATGATAATGTGAATCACCAGGCAGAAGTATGAGAGAGTATACTTTGTCCACCTTTTGGGTAAAGGAAACATCTCACAAATGATGCCTGAGTACAAGGGACTAGGGGAATAGAAGTTAAGCTTTGCAAAGTGTTTATGCTTTGCTGCAAAATAAGCTTGAATCAAGACCAACTTATGCTCCTGGCTCCATCTGAGCTCTTAGAGAAAAGCCTCCTCTTCTCCAGTCAGGGACAGAACAACTACAGAAAGCGATCTTGTTGGAGAGCTGAAAAGATCTGAGGGATGATAGCTACTGGTGCTTCTACTCATGCCCTAATGTGCCCGCTGAATGCTACTGAAATGAACATGCTGCAGCACATGACTACAATGCATTATTAAATCATGCATTACGCTCAATTACACGGTTGTGAGAATTGGTCACAAGAAAATATTGTGCTAATGATCGTACCTATTTCTGGAATATGAGGTGTTCCCATTCTTAGATGGTAGAGCATGAGACTCCCAATCTTAGGGTCATGGGTTCAAGCACGTTGAGCTCCAAAAAGATTGTATTAGTTTAACTTGAGGGAGCTTGAATTGTAGCTCAGATCCAGCTTATTGCAAAAAAATAAGAGGTAGGCCTTCAGCTTTTGGGCAGGAGTTGCAGGTTGCAAGATGCTGATGAGCCAAGCTGCCTCTCAAACCAACTTCTGATTGGCCTAAAGGATTTGGAATTGTTCAAATACAGTAGGAGCAATGTGTTTAAGCACAGGAAATCATGTTGTTGCATAGAAGTCTTCGTATAGCTGTGAACAAAACGTAGCCTTCTGTTCAGGCACTTTGTTGTTTATGTGATTTTCATCTGTATCTGAGTCAATGGAAAAATGTTTGGAAATCGCTTAACAGGGAGTGATATTAATAGGAGTCATCTGAAGTGCATTAGTTTGCCAGTTGTTCAAGATACACCCCTGAACAGTGCCATCAAGCTTTAGTGGATGATCAAGGAGAGCTGATTGTGACTGAGCCCCCCCATCCTGTGACACTAGCGGTGAGAAGTTGCAATAAAGACTCAGCTGAAAAAACTCAGGTATCTGTGAGGAATTTAAAATACAGCTAGGAGTATCTATTAACAAAGAAGAGGTCTTAGGCTTCAGAAAAGTGTGTAAAGGTTACAGAGCATGTTGATACCTGTTACGACAACATTCAGAGATATGGTAGTGGGAATCCAGAGGGACTATGAGAGTATCTTGAAGTATAAAGAACAAAAAATGGTTTGAAGATTGCTTTGAAGAAATTTAAGGCTGATGTGGAGTGCACATGATGCACATTCACAGTTATCCATGGGTTGATTAATACTGAGAAGGTAAAATAAAAAAAAATATATATATTTGTGTAATTTAATAGAGAAGATAAAGCAGATCAGAAGTACGACTGAAGGGTTTTTTGGTGGGACCATCAAGAACAGGTATATGCCTCTTTACATTTGCACATACTTGTTTTTTTTCCTGACCTTTACAAGGTCTCGGAAAGCATTACTGTTACCCTGTGGTTACTTTGTAGAAATGTATTGGAGGATAAATGTTTTTGGAGTCCTTGTGAAATGGTGCATTTTCATGGGAGTAGAATCAAGTATTGTGAAGAAATCTTTCCCTGAAGTCAGACTAAGGTAAACGGGAGAGGAGTACTTAGCAAAAAAATTCAAAATTAACAGAGTGTTAAATTGCTGTCAAAGGCCCTTGTGACATAAGTGGACAGGGAATGCATAATTTCCTTGCAAAAAATTGTTCAGATGTTTTCACTCTTTTGCAACTAAAGTTCTAAAGGTATAAAGTGCATGTAGCCAGGGAACTCATTGCACATCTTGGGTGCTTGAACAGTACAACAGCATTGTAACTTGTGGGCAAGCTATGTTCTCTGCTTTCACATTCTTCCTCTTTGAAAAGATGATGTATCCTTAATTTGTTTTTAGAATGGAATTTTACACGCTACCCTACAGATTATTGAACATACTTTAAAAAGCAGAACAAAACAAAACCACCTCCCCCCTCCAAAAAAAGGCAACAAAACCCCAAAACAACAACAAAAAAGCCAAAAAACCTCCACTCCCAGCCTTGTTTTTATTGCCCCCTTGCCAAAGTGGTGAGAGTTTCCTTAGGTGACAATTCTGTTGTTTTACTAGGCTGCTAGTAAATTGCTGCCGTATGGTAAATGAGGGTCAGATGCATAAAAAGATAATTTTTCTCAGCTGGTAATTTCATGCACAAATCTAAGTCCCTTTATTACACTGAACCTTCTGTTTAGTTTCTATGCATTATTTAATAACTATGCATAATACAAATGTAAATGGTGTTGATACATCCAGCATCTTTTTCTTTGAGAGGAGTATAAAACACTGGGATGATAATTGATTGTAAGATTGAATCCTTGAAGAACAGGTGAGGCAGAGATATGGATGTGTGAAAGAGTAAATGAGCTGAGAGTCCAGAATAGTTACAAGGAATGTAATTATAGAAAGTTTAAGGTAATAGTGTAGTGAGAGTCTTAATGGTGAAATGAGTAGAGATAGGCAGGCAACTGAATTGTGTATGAAGTAGAACATGATGAAATTCTGAAAGCAGTCAGAACCCTCAGGAATAGCAAAGCACCAGGTGCTGATAATGTTCCAGTTGGGACTTAAAGAATTATCAGTCAGATTTTGTCACTTTGGGACAAAAAAAGTCAAGGAATAGTGAGTAACGGTCATAATGAATAGAAGATAAGATTTTGATTGTATAGAGAACAGCTATTTATTTGCTAATACAGAAAGCAAGTGGCTGGAACTAATGCAGGCTAAGTATTATGTTCATCATCCTTGATGGAGTCACCCACAAGTCACTGATGGCGAGGAAGTCATCAGTCAGTGCAGTGGATGAAGAAATGACCAACACCGAGATGTCTTCAGGCATGAGCACTTTATTGAAGCTTTGCACAGCTTATATATCCTTTTTTCCTCCAGCACGCCCCAAGCACGCGGCATTCTTTCACTTTTGATTCGTTACCCCTTGCCACACATGCGCCTAAACAATTGACATGATTGGATAATTCCCCCTGTTCACGAGCCATTCTTTTACTTCTGTCTGGTTACTAATTACAGCACAGAATCATCCTTATCTTGTCTCACACACATTCTTGCTTGTTGTTCCACTTTGTTTTATTTTTCACTCAAAGTCAGGAATTAATTGCTCAAGGCTGAGGCCGCCTGCAGCTTCGGCTCTTAAAGCACCAAGTCAGATGGAAAAGTGTCAGCCTGTGTTGCTTGTTGAAATGTGATTCTTGATCTTTCTGAACTACTACCTTCCAACTCATTTTATTTTCCCTCTCCAGGTTTTATGACTCTTCATGTCTGTATTTTTCTCTTGAGTTATAAACTTCTACCAACTCAAAAGTTTTGCTTGTTTGTTTCTACTTCCTCAAATCTCTCAAGTCTTTAGCTTATATCCTTTTCTTTTTGTCAGTTCAGCAGTGGTCTTTTGCTTTGAAGCTGGGCCTGGGTCATGAAGAATTTGGCTTTATATTAGAGACACTTGATCATTATGCTGGATCCTGGATTACAGTCCATCTACCTGCAAAACAAACACAACGATACATTTATTATTTTGCTCCCCTCTTTCCCCCAAAAGGATTTAGAGAATAATAGAGGAGATTTCAGATGTTTTGATGAAACATGATGGTTGAATTAAAAAATATGAAAGTAGGCTAAATACAAATAATGTGAACTGCTCAAATCTGTGAGAAAATCTGTACAAGTGCATCTACAAAGCACAGAGATAATTTAATAATTTAGAGAAATTATAAAGTTTCAGTAAATCATGCATCAGCTTAAGATCCTACTTGCTATTATGTTTTCAGATACTATGAGTCAGCAGCTTTATAACTGTAACCATCTGAATTTCAAATGTCAAATGTATTTTTAACACTGCTCTAGAATGCATAAGAAATTATAGAAGGTCACCCTTTTAACAATTTAGCTGTGCATGTGTAATTTGATCTATGTAATAATCTATTATGCACATCGGGTTTGTATTGTGCAGTTTTATTATGTAAAACATAGCGCAAGCTTCATTTTTTTTTTTTAATCTTTCTGCCAGCAAAGTCACTGACAGTTGCATTTGAAAGACAAAGATCTGGCTTTTTGAGAAAATTCAAACATAAAAATACAATTTTTCCTAGACGTGTACAAGGCCAGGCCTTGCTTCAGGCACAGCTTTACTCAGAACTGTTCATCATCTTTAGCTGATCGGCTTATTTGGTATTGGTTGAGGAGTATGATCAAGAGTCTGGCCTCTCAGCCAGAAAGGACAGGTATTAGAGGAAGCAGTCTGCCCGTAAAATCTCACTTGTGGTTTTGTGTGGTTTGGTTTTTTGTTTTTTCCCTTGACCGATGACATGTCAATACTGATCGTTAGAATGTGTTTGTACACATTAGCATTAAGGTGTTTGCATTTATATATTCAGTAATATGTCTATAAAGACTTCTGAATCCTGTTTAAGAAATAGGAAGTTTAAACCAATAATCCTTTCTTAATAGAGAGATCCAGTTTAGGTGCTTACTAAAGATGTTAAACCCAAAGGCAGGTTGTATAGTATTGTCTTTATAGATTATTGTTTCAGTTTTGAAATAAAGAATAATCTGAAAAACCTTCACATTACTTCTTTAAGCAACCATCTAAATTTTTAAGTTTCTAGTATTTGTATGTGATATATTTGGAATTAAAATCTATTTTGAAACATCACTTCATGAAGTAATGTGACCAAAAAAGGTGCCCCAGAAGATTAATTTGATGATGGGAGAAAACTTGATTTAAGACACTTGAACAAATAAAGTGTTTTATATTAAAAAATAATAATGAAAACCAAACTAGAAGTTACTCTGACAGTGGCTTTGTTATGAAGCCTTCCTCTGATGGATCTGTAAGTAAAACGGAATGGAGACCAGGTTTGCTGTGCATGTAACTTGTATTTACTATATATAAAAAGTTTCATAAATACTTCAAAACTAGATACTGATTGAGGACTGGGAAAGTTAACAAAATTAATAGTGTATTGAGAAGGGTTCTAGGAGGCACATTTCTTCAGAGTAAAATTATTTGGGAATATTTATGATGACCAAGTGAGCAGATGAAAGGTACAGTCATTAAAATGTATTTAGATATTGCACTTTTGAATGTGTGGTTTGACATAGGCCAACACAATCAATTTTCCCAGAGACGATGCAGAAGGAAGATGTCACATTTACTGTAGAAAAGCACCACTGTGCACTAAAAAACCTATACAGCATTAAAAGCACTGCTTGTACTGAGCCAGGTAAATGCTTCTGCTGGTGATGAAGAGCAGTCAGTTATGATGCCTATAATAAAAAACAAGTTAGTCTCCATAGGCAGAAATTGGCTTTATAAATCCGTACGAAGCAGCATAGTGTTTCTCATGTCAAAGAGCCAGACGACTGGGCAAGGAAAGGCAACCAGCAAGACTCTCCAATGAGGAAAGCTTTGTGACCAACAGTAAATGGTAACACTGGGATACAGACAGATGTTAACAAACACTAAACTGTATTATTTATGTTGACACTAACTACCAATGACAGCTTCAGAAATTTAAGATACTAAGGCAAAACTATAGAGCTGATTTTCTGTTCAGAGGATTTCACGCAACAGTGAGGAAGAGTGATGCAGTGTAGAAGATAATTAGGAGAGCTAAATAGTCTTGCTACAGGAAAGAGACAACTGAGATTATTTGGGGAGTGCTATGACTGAAAAGTTCAGGCAGAAATTCTGATTAAAAAAACCCTGGGAAATCTGATAAAGAAAACATATAGTAAAAGCTGTGAAATTCAAAGATCTCATTGCACAGAGCATGTACTTAGGTTGATAGACCAGCTAACTATCTCTTGGGAGGCCACTTGAGTTCTTTGTCGATCTGAAAAAGATGAAGGGATAAGAGGGACACAGACTTAAGACTTTCACTGGGAATTGCTAGCACCAGGGAAAAAATGCCCTTGTCAGGAAGGAATTGTGAAATTTGGAGTGGTAGGGTGTGGAAGAGTACATTAATAGTGTTAAGCACAGAATAGAGCCCTGAAGTATGACTTAAGCAGGTTAATAATGACCTATGTATTTACCAGTTGTCACTGAAGTGTTCTGTTGTATAAATTAGAAAACTGGGAGAATTCACATAAATATTAATTGTAATCACAATTTGAGGAGTAAATGAATGATTGTGAGGGGAGGAATCCCCCTTCCCCACTATGGTAGCATAGTGACTTCTGAAAAGAATCTAACAACTTGTTCAGTAATTCAAGCATACCCCAGGTGCCTGTGAATACCTCACTGTCACTAAATATTCACTAAGGTTAGTGTTGACCTATGGTATTTGCCCATCATTTTTCAGTCTAATTGATGCTTAGGGGTTGATTTATTACTTCATTTGTAATTAATGCAAATATGAGGTATAAAATAAAAGAATGGAAGATTTTCTTTAATGCTTGTGTATGCACTGTGGTGATTCTTTTCACAAGGTGTATACATAAACCTTTATTTTGTTTGAACAATATGGTATTTACAAACTGACTCGTGATCAGTGTTTAGAACTGGGGATGGGCTACTTGGGAAAGGAGCTAAGGGCCTCTTTGCCAGCAGGTGAAGGTGATGTGGAGTTTGCCTAACAGCATTTCAAAGCTTTGATCATTTTTAGTTTTCTAGTACTGTTGTTGCTGATTTTAGATGAGGGTTTATTGTTGTTCTTGTTTAGCTGATGTAGTTACATAAACTACTGAGCTCAAGGGATAGTGGTACTGCTTTTAGTAAGTACAAATAGCAATATTTAGGTAGCAGGTTTTATTATAACAATCATTGCTGATTCTATCACTATTATTGCTGACTCAATATGGAAAATAAATTACTGTATCAGAATAGGTAAGGAGTGTAATTCTTTTCCTAGTTGTACTTTTTTCTTGTCTAAGATGGAAAAAGAGTTCAAACTGGAACCTCCTCCACTATCTTTAATGGAAAATTGACCGTAGCCATTAATTATGAAAAATAAAACTAGCTTATGCCTCTTGAAATATTTTGTGTGCAGAGATTCTAATTGGTTCCACTTAAACTGTCAGATTGTGCATGCATTGATCTTATTTTCTTACATGCTTAGTACTTAAAACCATATACCATGGTTATTTGGATTGTTTATCAAAGCAAATGCATCTGAAGCAGAATAGTTACATAAGGATGAGCTAACTGCCTTATCTTCCAGATTTTACTTGAACTACTCTATTTGGGTGGGAATCAAAAAAAAAAGGGAAGGCCCACTTTAGAGCAGAGGTGTCACTCCACTTTTAAAAATAACTAATGATTATTTTAAGAGGTTGCCTACTTGAAAGTATAATAGTGCTAGTACTTCTCGGCAGTGAGTCCTAGCTTCTTGAGGTTCTTTAATGGGAATTCCCTTGAATATGTCCCAGAAAATCTTTGTGACATTGTTCCTGTAAAATACTGCATAAGTTTTCTCCAAGAAAATGCCATTCAGTTGAGTTGATTCAAGACCAGGCAACTGTTTCCAGAGAATCTTTGTTCACACTCACTTGAAGCAACTTGCTTGTGATGATCAGTAGTTTGCATGTGCAAAATTGTTTTGTTTATATAGATGGAAACTCATCTCCTCATTTAAAAAAAATACAGATCCTACAGAAACAAGAAATTAACATACTTTTGAAAAATTTTAGTAGCCAATGGTAACAATACCATGATAACCGTAATATAGCAAATATTAAATATGGCAATATAGTAAGATGGTAATAAAGCTCAGTGTTCAGACTACAAAGTGAAAGGTTAGAACAGCAAAGGAAATACTCATGTAAATATTCACTCTGTGCCTGAGTGCCAAGTGTTATTGCAGAGTGCTGAAGTGTCTTCCTCTTATCAATATCAAATAATTATGCAATGAAATAAGAGATTAAGATCAGAGTGAAAGAAAGAAACCTTCCATTAGGCTTGTGAAAGGTATTTTTCTGGACAAAGTGCAGGCTTTAATCTGTTACCTTCTTCTGGATGATGTTTGAGTTAAATTTCTGCTGTCCTCGGGTTTGATGTTAGAATGACAAACTTATGTCTTACTTTGATCTGAACGGGTAGCTCTACTCAGTGACTTTGGCTGTCTTGCATCAGTGTCTGATGACATCTAGTGGAAGGTGTCCCTGCTGATGGCAGGGGGGTTGGAACTAGATGATCTTTAAGGTCCCTTTCAACTCAAACCATTCTATGATTCTATGAAGCTAGAGACAAACTTCACCTGGATCACAACCCTGAGCACGCTTGATGCCAAAGATATTTTTAGTATTTCATTGAATAGATGAGAAAAAGGCATCTGAGGAAATATCTTTAGTTTAAATATAGCCTCAACTGACAGATGTAGTTCAAAACTATGTCATATTTGTAGAGCTCCTTAAGCATATAAAAGGTTCTGTGATACCTATTAACTGCTCATTTCTCCTGTTTTATTTTTAAATTGCAGAATAGCCTTCCAAATGAAATAGTACAAGATTCATCACTTGAGATGGTTAAAACCAGACTCTTACAATACTAGAAAACATAGCTTTGAGGTTTTTTTATAAAGTCTTGGAAAGCCTTTCTAAAGGATGAAATCCAAAAGTGACAGCCAGGACAGCCAGGAGGCTGTTTCTGTCTGTTACTTCTATAGCGGCTAGCTGAGAAAGACGCCCAGAAAGCAGTAGACCTTTTCATGTTTTTGTTCTCTTATGTTTATTTCTTTCACCTGTTCACTTTAAAATGTAATAGCTATTGATTGACTTGGCAAATGCATGGAGTTCAAAGTTGAATGCACTGTGTTAATTTTAGCACAGATTTGTTTTGTTTGGCTTTTAGCTGTATATAAAGTAGGCTGGACATGGCAGTATTTAACTAATGATTTTAGATAGTATAGAAGCTTCAATAATTTTTACTCACTTTTAAAGCAAAATAATGTGTCAATAGTCTATCTTGCTTTTTTTGTGAAAAGTTTAAAGAGTCTAGAGGCACAAGAAGATTTAAGGCATTTCTTGATATGATTGTTGTGACCTTTCAGATCATACAACTCCACGAAAATGTCTTACCAATATCCAAATACATTTTAACTGGCTTTGTGATGTAGAAACCATACTTACTTTTTTAACGTGGAAGTTATGATGTGGAGAGGCAGAGGTTATTTAGAAATAAACACACAGGTGTGTGTACACCCAACCACCATCTAGATGCTAACTTACCAAAACATATTTTTAAAATTGACAATTGGCTGTAAGAGAAACAGTCTTACAGATATAAACATCTGTTAGTGAAAGCACATTTGAGTAGACTATATCTTCACTGAGCAAACACAATTCACTGAATTGATGTCCAGCTTGTGAAATCTTGTTGTGTGCCTGTTAAAATGTACACATTACGTGTTGAACAGACTATGTAGAATGCTATTGTTGCTAAAACAATGCATAGGAACTCAATTATCTCCTATATTTCATAGATTTCTGCCTTGTATCATCAGTTCATGAATATTTTATATGCTGAGCATGTTTCATTGAAATAACTAATTACAAATTCTGTGATTTATTGAACGTACTTTACTGGAGATTTAATAGAAATATCTATTCCAAAGTAATTCAAACACAGAATGTGTATTTGCTTTTTAAAAATTCCATCCAGTATAATAAATTTTCTACATTAATTGCATGTTAACCTTTGAGAAATTGTACCTCTGGGAAAGCCTCCCACTGGAATATACAGTTTCTGAATTCAGTGATGGTACGGTTACAGGTAACTGTAATGGCACAAAAGCATAATCTGCATTTATGATCATGCTAAATCCAGAGACCCTTTGGTCTGTAGGCATTTGTATAAGGCCTCAACTCCTAATAAAGGTCCTTCTAGACTAAATTATATGACAACACGTATTATCTATTTATGAGCGAGAGGAGGAGGCCTTAACCTATGCCTAGGGCCTAAAGAAGCCTTTAAATTTTCTTTGCTAGGGAGCTTTCTTTTTTTTAGACTTCTTGGCTAAGATTTTTAGATAAGGGTTCTGTTTCAAAAGGGGATGGGGAAGAGATTACATTCTAAATTGAAAGCAGATTAACATTATTGATCCTTGCATGTAGTCTTACAAGAAAAACTCTGAAATCTTGTGACCGACTTATAAGACTCTGCTGCTGTGTAGTAGCTGATTTTCCTAATAAAGTAAAAGGTATAAACCAGCAGCAGAAAATCAAAGATGGTATATATTTAGAGACCAGTAGGTCTAGCTCTGAATTTGAATGGCAGAGAGAGCTCATAACTTTTTGGCCTACATAAAAAGTATTGTCAGTTTAAATTTTATGCTTCTTTTATTCTTTACTTGCCCATGACAGTCTAAAAGGTTTCTGACTTCTGTAATCCTGTTCAATTCATGATTTAAGTTTCTGGAAGATCATTCTTTTAAGTCTGGAATTTGTGTTTGAGGGAAGTTCTCTTTTTTTTTCCACCTGATTAAAGAGATGCTCAAACACTGCTTTTTATTAAATTTAATGATGAAAATGCTGTTAATTGCAATGATGTACAGATTGTACTTACTATGAAATGTATGATCACTGAACACTTAAGTGCTTTAATTCTTCTTCCTCCATGTAATTGAAGTGTGATGCTGCTAGCATGTACCTGCACAACACTGTGTGGAAGGGAAACTAGTGTCCCGCCCAGAAAGAAGCAGACTTCCTCTGTTACAGTAAAAAGAGAGAGCAAGCATGTTCAAGTTGTAGGCTTTTGTGGGTTTTGGTTTGGGTTTTTTGGGGGTTTTTCTCCCCAAATCAGTACTGTAATTATTAATAATGTAGGGTGAAAGTGCCAGTGGGAGTTTCTGTGCTCTTCTTCCACTATATTCTTTCATATTCTTTTTTTTTACTGTCATGAAAAAACTGACAACAAATTCAATAGTGAACTAATCAGCCAAGGTGATGTGGGAAGTGAAGTTGACATTAACGTATTTTTGTCCCTTCAGTCTTCATTTTTGATTGGTGAAAAGCACTTGCTAAGGCCTGCAGGTAAGACAAGCAAGATCCACCTAGAATCATTGATATTAGAAGGATATGTAGGTGTGAGTACTTGATTCTTTACACTTTCTGAAGGTAAATTAAAAAAAAATAATAAAAGGAACGAAATACATCATTCAAAGCCATATCAAACATCATAGAATGGTTAGGATTGGAAGGGGCCTTAAAGATCATCTAGTTCCAACCCTCCTACCATCAGCAGGGACACCTTCCACTAGACCAGGTTGCTCAAAGCCTCATCCAGCCTGGCCTTGAACACTTCCAGGGAGGGGGCATCCACAACTTCCTTAAAAACATTATTTTAAAATAATGTAAGAAAAGGGACAAAAAATCAAAATGTCAACAATCTATATTTGTTGATACTTCTTATGCTGTGAGAACATGAATTGAGAGATCAGCCCTGTATAATTACTAGGTTAGGTGCGTAAACAAATTCAGACATGGCAACTATGGACATGTGTCAAGAGTTACAGATCCTGAACTTCTGGGATAAGATCAGGTTATTCAATCTTACTAAGTAAAGTCTAAGAGTTCTAAATCTTGTGGCTGCAAAGAGAAATTTAAAAATATGTGGGGCATTAGTGAAGTTTGTCACCAGTTTAGTAACAGGTAAAAGTGATATGAGCTGTTTCCATTTGTATTCCCCATGAAATGAGTTGCAATTTAAGAAGGCAGATAGGTGGATGGGGGTTGGCTGAAAGGGGTTTGTAAGACAGGGTGGGACACAGAAAAATCTAGTCTGAGGTTCTCATGGTTAATGGATTTTCTGAAGTATATGCTTAAGTATCAGTATTTTTTTGTATATGGAAGTTAAATCTTTTGAGTAGTTTTTTAGGGTTAATCTCAATCCCTTCTCAATGTAAAAACTGGATTAAAATGTCAGAAAGAAAAGTAATATACTAAAGAATCTGCAAGCAAGCATGTAGTTCTACTGTTACTAAATATATTTAATTAAGAGTAATTATAGAGAAATCCCATTTGGTTGTTGGTGGAAAGTGCACCTATTGAGGTAGAGTATATAAAGATAAATCTACTTGCCATGTAATTAATTCAAATTAGCAGAGCCAGTAGGTATGTGACCATATTTCTGTTGTTATATTAGACTTCTGAGGAAAGTTTCATAATTTAATTAGCATTTAACCATGTAACTAAAAAATATGAGATATTAAACATGCTATCTAATTAATTTGCAAAAAATTATTTTTTTTTAATACAGATTACATACCTAAACAGTTTTTTATCTGTTTTAAGTTCAAGCCTTGGCAAGATTAATGTTACATAATGCAATATACTTCTAAATAATTTAAATGCAATGAAAGAATGCTATTTGCTATGAAAATTTAGATTATCAGAATTATGAACACTTAATTTATGTGCTTTCAAAGTTTTCTGAGAATTGGGAGGCTACTTGTTGAGTAAAACCAGTCTGAAATATCATTTTGTTCAGTAGTTCCTGCCAGTGCACATCTAGAAGTCTACTGCTCCAATCTCTGTAACCTCCTAGCAGTGGAATCACAAGATTTTGTTGTTAATTTAATGTTATGTACTTTGAACTTTCAGGTTTTTTCAAAGATACTCCCCAAGAATTTTGCATATGAGGAGAATGTCTTTCACATGGTGCTTTCTCCTTAAATGTTTCAAAACTTCACTTTTTTCATCTCCAGGCAAAATTCATCTCTACAGTCTTCACTACACTTTTATCACCTATAAGAGTCCAAAGTCATATTAAACATCTGGTAATGCTTTTCAGTGTTAATAAGAACAATGTAATAGGTTAAGACTGAGTGAGTTGCTTCATATGCTTTTCAGAGCTGGATATAATTTCCTGGCATTTTTTTTTAACACAGCTGTTACTTTGTTATCTAAACATGAGATCCTTGCTTTCAGAAACCTTTTCAATTGGTACTTAAAAAGCTCAATACAGTTTTGAACTGTTCTTTGTCCCACAAAGTCATTGTACTTCTGGTTCTTTAGAACAGGTTTTCGATTTAGCAATGTTTTGGCTCATAAAAGAATTTGCTTTGAGAAAAATTTAATATCAAGGATTTTAGAAAGAGTTCTATTTGAAGAGGACTCTAAATTACAATTCCTAACTGTAAATAAAAGAGAAACTTCAAGGAATGTTTGCCGTAGTTCAGACAATCATTGTGTTCTCAGACTTTCAGTGGCATTTTGATATATGAATTTACTACTTAATACTATAAGACTTAAATTATTTTTTATTTAAATGATCTGTCTGTATTTTTAACAACTGAATTTTGAGGTAGTTGTGGCTAGTGACTGCTAAATATTTATCTGTGTGTAATAATTTTGTCCCATAGTTAAGCTATGATATTTATAACATATTTTGCTACTCGTTATGATCCTCAATATTATTGCTTAGAATTACCATGAGTTGTATTTCTCTGCATCAGTTCAATAGCATTTGAAATAATTGGCATGGAGAAAGAGAATGCCTCAATGATAATAAAGAAATCGTAGTTGGACTCTCTGTCATTTGGGGAAAAGGAAGATAAAAATAAATTGGGTGGACGTAACCAAGTAGAGCGACAGCACTTAGAGCCACATTCATTGAAGTGCAGGGGCTGATTATTACATGTGTGGATTTACTGTATGACAAACCTTGAAGAGGCCCAATTGGCCTTCCCCTACCCTTTTCTTTGAACTAATGAATTTTTAATAGTACATTAAAGAAAAAAGAAAAGCCGATGTAGTGCGAGGTGGTGTATTTCTCTTTGCATTGTAGTCTAGAGTAACCTGTATCTTTGCAGGTGAAGCTTTAGGAACTAGGAAACATGGACATTTTTTTTCTCCTTTTGACAGAGACTTTCATGAATGCCACACGTCTAAAACTATCAAACACATAAGAGAGTTACCATTTTTGGTACTGTGATTGAATTAGATATTCAAGAGCAGAGCATTCGAACTGTGGAGGTGCTTCTGGGTTGGAGAGTTTGGATTTGGCAAAATAAATCAAATGATCATGCTCATTATGGCATGGTCATTGCTGACTACAAGGAGTTGCCATCCTAGAGCAGTTTCCTTTCTTTTACTGGTATTTAAAGGAACTTCTGGATGCACAGTAGTATATGCTGTGACTTTACAGGAGTTACTAGATGCAATTATTTGTAATAAAATGAAGTTATGCTTAACTACTTAAGAGTGCAAGGAAAGAACACTTTTGTAAGTCAGAAGGAGTACACTGAGGTTTTTTATGTGAAAACTAAGTTCTCAGTGGCAAAGGTCACTACTGTGTTCTATAGACTTCAGTAGAGAGCTAATTTATGTTCTCACCATACATATTTTAAACCACTGAGAATACAGATTTTCTGTAGCACTTTTCTTTTATCTCTACTTTTTCCTTTCTCAAGGGTTGACATTTTTTCACTCTTCGTCCTCCTGTTTTTAATGTCTTTCCCAGTTTTCTTCTGCCCTATTTTCAGCTTAGCTTTCCACTCCTCATCTCTTCTGTTAGCTTCCTTCCTCTTTGTTTACCTCCCAAACTACTGTAAGGCTTCTATATTCTTAATAACGTGCGAACTCTTAAATCCAATGTTACTTAGTGGTGTGAAGCAGTATAGAAGTCATGATGGTATAAAAGACATTAGTAATATTTAGTGTTTCCAAAGTAAGGGCTGATGAAATTGCAACAATGAAAGTTGCAAAAGTGCAGATCAGTTCCTGTTTGAATTGGTGTGATGTCCCTTATTGTTGATGGTAAAATAAGCACTGGTGTCAAGGCTGACTTTCAATCAGAGAAGACTTTTAACTAGCTGTGTTATGCCTATGTTGTACAGCTTTTCCTGGCTCCAATAGGTTGTATTGTAAACAGTTCTTGTGAAATCTGTAGAGCAGAAGGAGGTGATACTCATTGTAAATAATAAATAAAAACTTGATGTTCTGTGTGGTAAAAATCAGAGTATACCTTTATATATGTATTTGTCAATTCCTACACATAAGGCTGTAACCTAATCTCATGCTCCAAAAATAGTAAGCTTTTCTGCAGATATAAAAGTACTGTTCTTTAGAATTAGTTCTGCATATTGGGCTGCGGTTGTGCAGGAATATTCTCCAGCTCTGAAAGGAATATGGCAATCTTCTGGGGATTTTGCCTCTCAAGCACACAGGAGTCAGGTTCATTGGGTAAGTCTAATGCCATGCACATAATATGTGCATTCCTACCTTGGATATGTGATTCTAAAATCAACTCCAGAGTTTTCCTGAGCATGACTGATTCTTTTTTCTTGTTTCAGTTTCTATATTTCATATTGACAATTCATTTCTTCTGTTTATTTTAGTGAGCTGTAAAAATGCAGAGGTTAACATTGTCTAAAAATCATTTTCTAGACGGAACTGATAAGGATTCTGACTAAAAATCAGTTCTTTTTTGTTCTTAATTCAGTGGCATGTAAATCAAAGGTAACCAGGGAAACCAAGAGCTTACTATCCTTATATATTTTGCTGAGTGCTTTCTGGAAATAGAGTATTCTCCAATCTGTCGTGATCAGTATTCTTTGAGAACACAATATATGAAAATCTTAACACATGTAAGAAGTAGGAAAACAGGATCCTCTGAATGTGAAAGTAGTTGTACAGTCCTCAAGACTTATAATTTTGTTATGAATTTACTGGGGCACTGGGAAATCACTAGATTGAAAAAAAAAAAAAAAAAAGCTGAATACATGGTGAACTATTTTGTATCACAAATTCAGCCTTTTGGAGCAGTATCACAGGTGCCTGTAGATGGAGATGCAATTAGGAATGCTTTCCATTAGGAATCAGTGGTATTGCTAGAATTAGATGCACTAAGGAGCATGCACTGTGTGTTTCTTCACCTGTGTGTAGCTACAGACTTCACACATATGATCCGAGATGTGCAGATACTTTACTTTTTTCCTGGTACATGGAGCTGTAGAGCACAATCTCCTTCCATTCTCTTCTGAATTTAGCCAAGCAAAAATTAGGGTCATGTATGACCATTTGGGATCTTTATATGGAAGGCATGATAGATAAGCAAAGTAGTAACCCTTCTAGTTTCCTGTAGAAGTGGTGTTGCTGTCTTTACAACCCTGGGATGTTTTGTAGTTACAGTGGGCATCAGATCCTCCTGGGGGAAGTATAAGTGTGTAGCAGTTCTTCAGTGTAATAAGTTTAAATATTTACTGAATGGGAATCATAGACAGAAATGCAGAGTATTCATGCTTAGATATTGGTCTCTGATATTTTAGCTATAAATTTAGATTCTGACAGATCAGTAATGCCAAACTTGGATTTTTTTTTTT
>NW_010317266.1:15909-45220 GCF_000700745.2 Antrostomus carolinensis | reverse complement strand
TGTTTTTTTTTTTTTTTTTTTATTATTCCCCCCCCCCCCCCCCCCCCCCACCCAAGAGTGGTGGTGTGTGGTTTACAAGTAGAAGACTAAAACTTTAATTACTTTTAGGGATAAGGTATTTCTTTTATATATTATTCCTGAAGGGCCAGAAGGCTTTCTCCATGTTGGACTTCAGAAACATCTTTCACTGACACTATACTGAAAGCAATACTAACTATACAACCTAACTTTTAGGATTTGACGTTTAGAGTAACTTTTCTACCACTACAAACAGATATGTGCTGTACAGTCTCTAAAATTAATTAGAAATCTTATAAAGATATTTGGAAAATGTTTCAAAACACTAAAAAATAATGACAAAGATTTCTTTTGTGGTTTGTATTCTTTCACCTGCAGGTAACTGATTAGAAAGGTGAGTTGTGGTTGATAAGTATTGAGAATTAAAAGCAGTGTAGAGGGAGTTAGAGAGGAGGTGCTGTGTTGTACGCTGGGACTGCCATATAAAGATACACTGAAAGCCATAATGAGGTACTCAAGCTTCAATAACGGGATAAACTACAGAGTAGAATATTAACTTCCAGGGGTTTGGTTAGAATCAGACTGAGTGAATAATGAGGCATTTAAGAAACAAGTTAATAGTTATGTTCAAGCCAACCCTCAATGAGTTTATATTCAATAAAATGTCTTGTTGAATTCGATCTCTCTCTATTTAAAAAAGGGGGAGTAGAGAGGTATGGGGGAGAAATACAACCAACTAAACAAACAAAAACCCCACCAAACACCAGACAAACAAGCAAGTGAAAGTTCTTTCTGTGTGTGTGAGGGGAAAATAAGTGTTTTCATAGGATTCTCTATCTGTAACATCCTAATTAGGAAAGGAAACATAAAATTGCAGCTGGATCGTATGTTTTTTATGCAGCAGCTAAACATATATTAATTTGATTTAAAAAAAAAAAAAAAAAAAGCTTTGTTTAGCTGTTAGCTGTGCATTCCATACAGTTATCCTTAGGTTAACTCTTTTTAGATGGTTAATTTGCAAATTTGCACTGGGTTAGACTCTCCTGTGGATTTTCTTGGGCTGTGGTTTGTCACAATAGACCACAGGGCTTCCTTTGGAACCACTTCACCATCTTAATTAAATCTGTGGTTAGACTTACTTAGCTATTATTTGCTTCATAGAATAAGACATTTGAGAATTTGGTGTCTGCTCTTGAGGGTACTAAAATTAACTGCTTTAATTAAACAAAAGATTAAGTCAGTTCTGTGTTTTGAACTGCTAACTTTATTACCAACTTCACCGGTAACTATTTTTTTTAAAGTAGAGAGGTATAACTGCTACAGTAAATGTTTCACTCTAAATTATAAAGTTTTAGAAAGGAGACCTATTCAGTGGATGTTCTTTATATTTTAGGGTAAAGGTTGGTAGGTTTTTTTGAAAATGTAAAAGTGTGATGGTTTCACTGGGCTAGCAGCCAAACACAGCCATTCACTCACTCCCCCCAGCCCCAAGGGAAGAGGGGAGATAATTAGAAGGCTAAGGGTAAGTAGACTCATAGGTTGAGATAAGAACAATTTAATAACTGAAATAAAATAAAAATTAAAATAATAATTATAGTAGAGGTAATAATAATAATAAATTAATGGTAATAATAGTAATAATAAAATATACAAATGAGTGATACAGAATGCAGTTGCTCACTGCCTGCTGACCAAGCCCAGCCTGTTTTCAGATAACAATTCTAGAGGAGCAGCAATCCCAAAAAACAAAACTGCACTCCTGGAAGAACAAGCGCCTGAGCAAGAGCCCAAGAAAGAGAGAGACTTTCATTAATATACTGAACATGACATTATATTATATGGAATATCCCACTGGCATATTCAAATACCAATTTGGCTTGCTAATTTAAATATTCCTCACCCCGCCTCCCCAGGCCTTGCACCTGTAGACTAGCAAAACACTGTCTTTCAACTTCCAGCGACAGTTGAAAACATTAGTATGTTATGAACATTCTTCTTATAACAAAGCCCATAATGAAACTAAAACACAGCAATACTCTAGCTGCTAAAAAAAAACCTAGCTCTGTCCCAGCCGAAAACCAGGACAAATTCAAGTAAATTTTGTGATTATTTTTTTTAAACTGAAGTTGATTTTTGCTTTTAAATAAAATGGATCTCATCTGTTTTCTTACATGTTTTTAATTTTATTTTTTTTTTTTCACCCCTTGGAGCTTCATTTCAGCAAAGTTATTTTTTTACTGTTTTCTTCTCATAAGATTTTATGAAGAAATATTTCAAAAAAACCTTCTTGTCTTAAAACTCTTACAGACTGATTATTTGAGAGACATTTCACAGATATGCTTAGAGGCTCAACTGCACACTAGGTGATAGTCTGTGCTGTGAAAAGTTTTCAGTTCGAATAATTTTTTTTATGAAAATAGCAAAGTTCATATTCTTAAAGAGAAGAAAAACATACTAATGTGCATTGGTTTAAGGGACAGAAAGAAACATGCTGTGCAGTTACTGAAAATAGCTGTTTGTTCATAAAGTTAGGCTTCTGGAAGATCACTGAACGATTATATAGTATTTGCGCATTACTAGTGTACAATTTATCCATTTCTTG
The DNA here is from genome assembly GCF_000700745.2 of Antrostomus carolinensis. Classification (NCBI taxonomy): domain Eukaryota; kingdom Metazoa; phylum Chordata; class Aves; order Caprimulgiformes; family Caprimulgidae; genus Antrostomus; species Antrostomus carolinensis. Next base: position 42,600 of record NW_010317266.1, on the reverse strand, counting down.
TACTTCTCTTAATTTGTAAGTGACAATATGCTTTTGTGTTTGTGTAGAGACCTGGAATTTGAATTTCTGGTGAACACAGTCCTTAACCAGGATTGTAGACTCAAGCAAAGCTGTGAAAACCTGAAAGAATTACTCTAATGATGATAAATGCAATAAAGGAAGCTGGATAAAATGATTGACAAAATGTTAGATGGTAAACTAAGAGCAAGATGTCTATAAAGTATCAAAGACTGATAAGGTCTACAATAGCCATTTCAAGAGATAGAGCAGTACATGGAGATTAAAAAATACTTAATCACAGAGATATTTTAGTACTAGAAATAATTCATAGTAACTCTTCTAATTTTCACAAATTTACATCTTCTGAAGAATAATTCTATTGTCAAAATTCTGCTGGTACTCTAGATACATGCATAGGTAGAAGACCTCTACATCACTTGAACCTCCTTGGAGATTTCCTTGGAGAGGGGACTCTTGCCCCTTCTCATGAAAACAGCACCTTGGGGGGGTGCTTGGTCCTCAAAAAGGGCTTTCTACAAAGAACTCCCTTTCACTTTACAGTGCATTGAGACTTGGTATGCATAAGCAACAAGAGTAAATAAATTCTAGAAACTGAAGAAGCATTGCAGGTAAATATTTTTAGCCAATAAGGATAAAATCAGAAATAAAACCAAAAAGGTCTTTGTGTGCTCGGTGCTCTTTATAAATACAGAGTTTTCCATGAGTTGCCAGCTGTTTAATTTATCATGTTAGCTCTTGACGTTTTTTTGATAAGTATGAAATATAAATCTATCCCATTTTTGCTTTCTAACTGTATTTGAATTTTCAGCATAGGATGCACTGAAATAATAGATTGCTTAGCAAAGTAAATATACAAAAATGGTGTTTAGGATTTCAGTGTAAGCAGTAATTAGGGTATTGCTTGTCAGTTTTAGAGCATTGTGAAATATTATGGCATATTGTGACTTTATTTTTACACAATCTGTTACATACCTGTCATGTTAATTCAACTAGAAAGCATTCTTTATGACAATTCATATAATATCATAAAAGCAACCAGTCATGTTTGTTACCAAATCATTGCATGTCTCAATGTTGAAATTAAATTGGAAAAGAAAAAGACAGTGCAGGAAGATTAAGTTCAGTATAAAATGCATTTTAAAGGATGCAGATCTTATTTTGCCATTCCTTTTGCAATCACAAAATTCTTAAGATACGAACTTGCTTAAGTTAGATAAATCTGCAGGAATTAAGATTTTTGTCTACTGTTGACTGAAGTGATCACACAAACTGCAATAGGATACCCAAAGCTGGTGAAGAAATTGTAAAACTTTTATTATTCAGTTCTAATAGGGCAAGATGGATTTTTACTTTTATTGTTTTTGTTTTTTTTTCTTTATTTATCCATATTTACTATTGACCAAAGTAGACTCTTGGGTATTCTCTGGCGATGAAGCTTTTCATGTAACTAGCTTTAACCTTTTTCCTAAGTGAATGGATGGCCCCCTGCAGCTTCTGTGTTACTGAAAATGATCTAACACAGTTCTAAATGTTAAATTTACTTAATGCCCTTGTGAGCTGCAGGATATATGTATTGGAATGAATGATCCTTTATTTCTTGGTTTGGTCAAACTTGGCATCTTGAAAATGTGGATTTTGGTGGTTATTTGGTAGGGATTTTTTTTGTTTGTTTATTTTGGGGGAGGTTTTATGATAGCTTTCTTAGGCACTGCTTAGAAGGAATCCAGCTCATGTGTGATTGGTGTCTTAAGTCTCTCTCTTGATAATAAATCTGATTGGGTCTTTTCTGTGCATTTTATTTGTTTTCTGTTTTCATAATTTACTCTGCAGTTGTTGTTAGCAGTCTTCAACATTTCTCACATAGCACCAGATGTATGCTCAAGCATTTTCACTTGGGCATATCTATGTAGTCTTATCTCCTAGGGCAGGTACAATAAAAGGTTTTACATTTCTGTAAACTGAATGTTTTTAAAGGTGGCTTTGCAATCTCTTATGCTGCTTTAAATAAGTTTGAACTATGTTTGACTTTGGCTTCTTAACAACATACTGGAGTTGTATTACCTGGAGTTACGTACAGCTGGTGCTACTGGGCAAGCTTATCACAGTTACTAGATGGCTATTTCAGTGTAAATATATAGTAGATATAATTAATACTGTTTAGCGAAGCAACCTTCTACTGATCTGGTTTTATTAACAGAGCATAGAACGACGATAGTCAATATCATTAAATATTTTTATCCTTCTGTAATAAAAGTAACAGAACAAATGAACAGATTTTATGAAACATTGTTATATAGATATCTATATACTTGTCTAGTTTTATTCATCTCTGAAATGGCAAAGATTTTTTCCAGTAATGTTTGCCACTAGCTGAAGTGTTTTATATGCCAGTTCAAAACAGAAGCTGTTAATAACTGTGATAGAATCTAATAAAAAGAGCTATAGCTCACCTAAAAGTAGTTTAGTATTCAAAATTACTTTCTTCATTGATTTCCATCTTGGAAAGAGTTGACTGCATTGGTGTTTCTCAGTTTCACTTCAAACTTTTGTACTTCCATCTTGAAAAGTCAGGCCAATGTTGTCAAACCTAACTCAAATTAGACTTCCAGTCCTTATTCTGTGCCCATCATCAAGGGACATGAGCTTATTTAAATAATGTATTAAGTAACAAGAGAAGCATTTGGGAAATGTGGGGGGTTATTAATTTCTACATTTAAAATGTGTCCGTACTTTCATTTGTAGTGAAGAATGTGCTTGTTTCTGTGCTCTGTGGTGGTAAGCATATGTGCTGGGCTTCAATTGGACAGAATACAATGTTAATTAAAAGAACTTTTAGAAAAGGACTGAAAAGCTGGTAGCTGCATTTTTGAGTTCCAGTATTTGTTTTATTCTGATTTTTCTGTCTGATTTATATACATGAGGCATTTTATTTGTTGGCCGGTGTGTAATTGCATGAGATAGTGACTACTGACTTTGAATATCTCAGTTCTGTAACAACTGATTTTGGGTCCTCAATACTAATTGCTACTTAAACATTTACTCTCAGTTATTAATAATTAAATAATAAGAAGAGATGATTAGAAGTAGTGTTGCACTAAATGCAAGTACTCTGTTTTCAGTTTCAATTTGATATACTCCCACATTTGGGTTAGTTGTATGGAGGGGATATTTTTGTTCTGGTACTGAGGAAATGAACGTTAAATACGCACTAGTCATACAAGATATGATGCTATTGCTACCATTTACTGGCAGCAGTTCTTAATGATTTTGATATCCTAATCATTCAGCTATGCATCTGCCAGTAAATTGGTGTGTTAACTGTATAAGTGATACTGTCTTCTCAAAAATACAGATATCTTTTTTCCCCTTTTGCTATGTAGTCTTTGCCACTAAACCATATGTGTGCGTGTGTATATACATATATTTAGTTGTGAGGACCAGTGCATTTGGTGAATTTGGGTTAATCTTGACAAAGATGAAATTTAAAGTGGACTCCTAGAGCTGAAAGATCAGTTACTATAATTTAGGATATTTTTTAAATTTAAAAAGAATGTTGGAAATTCTATCTCTTTCTCTATGAATGGGGAAAAAACCAAACACACACCCTTAATTGAAAAGATTAATGTCAAATGCTTAGCAAAAAATATGAACCTTTAAACTTAATCTTTTCTGGTTACTGGAAGAGCATTGGTATTGTGCATGAACTCCCTCTGACTTAATATAAAATGAGAAGCTGAAGCCAATGAGCTTTTGCTCTGACAAAATGAAAAGAGTCTTAACCTGTACCAGATCTCTTTCAAAGTTTGGGCTGAAGTGCATTGTGCTATAGTGTGAAGAAAATCAAAATTTAATTTATTAGGACATTTTTGCAGGGAGCCTGAAAGCACTTTAATTCTGAGGATTCAGTTCCTTGACTTTTCATACACTTAATTTTGAATTCAGGAAATGCAGATTCGTACCCAAATGTATACAAACAAACGTGTGTAATCATTCAGCCACTTATCAGCAGTTTATCATTTAATGGGTTCCCATTTTTACAGACTACTTTGAATAGTATTCCATTTGCACTAAAACCAGATGAATTTGAAATAATGTACTAATAGTATATTAATATGATAGCTTCTACTTTTGAGAAGTAGACTGAAAAATGTCAGTGGAATTCCTGTAACATCAGTGAAATTGTTTACTCCGTGAAGAACTGGATTGAATGGCTGCTGCAGATCAGGTATACAAATACTGGAGAGGCCAAACATAAGCAAAGTTGTAGAGAAAACCAGTGACACTATTGCATGGAACTAAGATATAGTGTTTCAGTATACTTAATATTAATCTTGAATCTTCTGATGCTTATTTGTTTTGCAACAAGTAAGATTTAATGGTTTTATAACATTAGATGGTTTGGGGCATTTAGATTTGTATTTACAGAGATGATATAGTCACATTTTACAGCATTTCATAAAATGAATAGAAAAAATAAAAAATCACACTAGGAAGGAAAAATGGCTTAATTTGAAACAAAGGGCATGTAGTTTATTGTATGTGTGAGAAAAAGCATGTAATGATCTTTTTTTTAACCCTTTTCTCATAGCTGGGCAGATTATTTCAATTATTCCTCTATCACTGCAGTCTTTAACAACTAAAGCATATGTGAGGGCTTTTGTCTTGTCTTAACCCACCAGGGCAGGCAAGATGACTTCTCAGACTTTCACCCTTATTTTTAGCATCTTTAACTAAATTACTAACAGCTATATATCAAATAAAATCTTCAACAAATTAGAAAAATATTGGAACTCTATAAGGTTCATGAAATTAATTTCTTGATTAGGGATCTGACCCAAGGCTTGCTTCCTGCCAAGTCTGAAAAAATAATCAGCTTTCGTGGTAATTTGAGACACTTAAGACACTAGGTCACCTGCAGAAATCTTGTGACACTGTTGTCCAATGATATTTGTCATTGCTGTAGAGTAGGGAAATGATTGGAGACTGCAAGTGTCTGCTTGAAATTATTGCAGTCCACAACAGGAATTCTTTTAAAGGTTTCCATTTTCTCTTTTTGATAGTTGTTGAAGAAAAGATGTTTTAATAAGTTGAAACATCGGTCTTCTGGCAACAGAGAAATTATTGCTGAAGTCATCTGTCTTTTCAGACATAACTTTTGAGAAGGATGCTTTGGGCTGTGTTCATATGTATCTCTTGGTACTCCTTTTCAGTCTGAAATAGGTGAAGAGGAAGATTGGCAGTGAGCTATTTGATGGTGATGAGGAAGGGGAAGAAACAGAATGGAACAGATTTTGCTTGGTCTTTATTCACATGATACTGTTTATCCAACTTTGACTTTCATGGTTATGTTAGAATTTTACAATCCCTATTTGTAATAAAGAGCCAAAAGGGCTACACCACGTACACAAGGATGGAGCCTTCTAAGCGGAGTGGGCTAAAAAGGGTTAGCATGCATTTTTGATAGTTTGAAGGTTCTTTTGTACCACTAAACTCCCTCTCCAAAGACACAGTGCAGACTAAATTTTCTTGAAGAAGAAGTGCCCCCACTGAGGTGCTGTAGAAAGAAATGAAGTTTTTTGTATGCTTTCCCCCGCCATTTCCCCCTCCCCCTTCCCTTTTTGCATTGGAGTTTCTAGAGGTTGTTTACTGTGACTGTTAATTGGTGGAGAGGAACATAGCTAGTGATGTGACTTGGCATACTATGCGAATAGAAATAATAGTATTGTAAGTCGTTATTTGGAAGGAAAGAAAACCCAAACCTCTGCATTAGAGGTGATAGTTCTTCCACAGTTCTGAAATACAGGATTTAAGCTTGATGGAAAAAAAAAAATGCATTGCAGTACTCACTATTTTCAGTACTTGACAGTTCTCATTGTTACCAGGGGTACCATTTCATGTATTTTATAAATATTTCAAATCAAGGTTCTTTAGATGAGGATATTAAGATGCCATCATTTCACAGCTGAATGTCAATGGTGACAGGTAATTTTCCAAGGTTCCAAACAGGTTTTCTTTTTCTTTGTAACTTTTCTTATTTTTCAGTTTTCCTAAATCCTCTCTGATTCTTTTCACACTTCTGTCTTCCCAGTTAGGTTTCATAAAGAATGTGGTGATGGAAAGGTGTATTAAAAAGCTCCTGAAGTTTGTATCTAAAATGAGATAAAGTGCTTGAATACTTTACTGTGATTTTTTTGCATGTAATCTACTACTTTTCTGTAGTTTATAATGCTTTTTTTTCAGTTGAGGATAAATTCTTAGTGTATTAGATGAAGAGAAAATAAATTCCCTCATCATAAGAATGTTAAGGCAAAGTATAATAATTTAAGGTAAGGTCTCACTGGGTGGAAATCTTGTAGTGAAATGTAAACAGCTTCAAAGTAAGTTGCTTTATCTTTTAATTTTCTAGGAGATTTGAATTGGGACAAATGGGATAGTCTCATTTTTCATAAGTTAAGTATGTCATTAGAACAATTTCATGCATCTTTATTTTTGGTTTTCTAGAGGCTCTGATTTTATTGTGTAACTAATGGCAGAATGTAGAAGGATTATGGTGGATTAATTTGCAACAGCTGTTGTTACAACTTCCTAATAGTTTCCTAAGTATAAAGGTAGGACCTGTTTATCTCTCTAATTGTGTAAAGTACATATCAACTGTTAATAAATCTGTGATGTCTAGCTATACATGCAAGACCATTTAGATATAAAATACCTTTTATAATTGACTAACTGTGGGCTGCAGATTGTTTTGACCCAACTTCTACAGGACATATAATGATTGTATGTTTGATACTTTGTTTTCTTTCATATCAGAATTAAAATTTTGTCAAAGGTTTGGCACTATGATTTTCCAGTGTACTTTTTGCATATGTATTTTTAGTTAAGAGAACAAAGAATAGCATGTTGAAGTTCTGTATTGATGTATGTAAGCAAACAGTTATTGGAGTTGAAAGGTGAGATTGTTGGACTTCAAGAAATCATCTGAAAAGGTCATGGGGTCTAGTCCCATCAGTCACTTTACCACATGAAATATTCCTTTATTAAATTTACAAAGATGTATTTTAAAAAGTTAAATTATTTTGTCCCTACTGTTTCTCATCTGAAACTCTGTTTCAGAAGGTGTTCCAGACTTTGGTAGCTCTAGTGGCAGAAAACTCTGCAAATTTCCAGCTTAAATCTGTGAAGTGACTGTGAACCCTAATTTGCATTGTCTTTAAGGGAAACAGTTCTTTTAATCTTTTCTTTTACTCCTTCCCTTTCTTTCTCTCTCCCCTACAACACATCAGGGTCATGCTCATATCCACTTATGTCTGGCCCAAGGCAAGAGACAAGAACAGGAAATGTGAGGTCTCTAACAGGCAATAGCTCAGATAGGCTGAGCTCTGCCTACTAGCCAGATTTATTAGCTGTCCTGGCAACAACAATAACAACGGGGGCTACCAGAGACATATTTGCAGAATGCCATCTCTTTTGAATGGCATAACCCTGACACAATGTGTACGTTGGTACATATCAGTCATTCATTTCCATTTCACATCCATGTCAGTGCATGAACAAATCAAGGTCATATTCTCTTTGTCACATTCTATTTGAAATGACATTTTGCCGGTATACTTTTACATAGGATTAATACTAATACCTCTAGTCAATATACATTGCTTTTTGTATTATGACATTGTGTTTCACTCTACAAATACAGTCTGTAGCAATAAGGGGATATTGCAGTGGTGGCTTCTAATGCATCCATATCCTTATTCTTTGCAGTCCTTACTGATTGATGAGATCTTTGGTGTAGCGTTGGCTTTTTCTTCCTAGTTACCAGCTGAATTGTCTTGACTCTTATACTTACGGCTTTCATTCCCTTTCTGTAACTCTAATCATTGAAATAATCCAGTTCATTTGTTATAATATCTCCTTTGTACGGCTTACTGACAGTGGTGTTAAGTTTGTTTTAGCAGTGCTTATCTGTTTCCCGTGCCAGTGTACTACAAAGAAAATACTAAAAAGATTGGTTCCAAGAATAATTGTCATTGCTAACCTCCTTCGAGCTGATGCTTTCCTTTCAGAGGGTGGTTAAGACTTAATTTGACATTTTTCATCCTAAATAACATTAAAAACTGTGGTGTGGTTTTTTTTTTTTCTTGTAGTGTCTGAGTATTTTTAACTGTGTAAAATAATGTAGTATGTAAGGTGTACAACTTTCAAGTTGTGAGAAAATTAGAACAGAAACATTATTTTCCTGTGTTACTGTATACTGTGTGAATGTGAATGTTCACATTTAGAAAAGTTTCTCCTCCCTCCTTTCTGGTTGAAATGTCTCTTGAAAAATGATAAGGCTCCAATTTGAATAAGAATGCAGAAAAACTCAATCAGCTATTTAAACAACATGGTACCCTGAAAGCGCTAAAAGTAAAGTTCAAAGAACATTGCAACCAGTTCATTCACATTGGTTTTGTGCATCCTGGATATGCATTTTTATTTCCTAATTGTCACTGTGGTGAATATACTATTCACTATGGTATTAACAGTGTCAGAATTACATATTCAGAGAGAATTGACGAAAAAGAGAAGACCAAGGGGAAATTGAAAATAATGAAAAAAGATTACTGACTACAGGACTGTCTTTCATGACAGCTTTATCTGTCTTCTCAGCCTTTCCCTTGAAAGGGTATAATATAGACTTTTATTTCTGATAGTAGTCAATGCAATTGTTGTCAGCTTGTATGAAACCCTCATGGTGATAACTATATAATCTAATTTCCTGCATGAGGCAAACAGATATTGTGGCACTCATGTGGGTTTGGAACTTCTAGGAAATATTTACTATGCAGAGTGGTGGTTGTTGTGTGTTTTTGGGAGGTTTGGGGGTTACTTTTTGTTTCTTTGTTGGTTTTAAAGCTCTGTATAGGGTTTGTCATTATATCATCTCCCCAAAACAAATTTATTGTGTCATTCCAAAAATGCAACTTTGGCATTTACACAGACTTAATTCTTTTAACATAGTGTGTATTGTAATGCTGAGATCTGTAATTGTGGAAAACTTTCAGAATGGCTGTTTAAATGCACAACCTTTGTGCAAACTTCCCATTGCAGGAAACAGTTGTCCAGTACTTAGCAAAGCTGTTTTTCTGCCTGTTCTCTGTAATTAATGGAAGTGTTGGTTATAGAGTAAATGTTAGCAAGTGACCCAGTTGATACGCTGTGATTGCAAATTTGGTACCAATGACAAATAGGTTTACCTCATCTTGAGTAGGTTATTTGGTAACCTCAACACCCAGCTTTTGTTTCAACTTCCCAGAGAACACTCTTAACACAGTCTTGATGCAGCAAAGGGGCAAAAGATTCTGCAAACAGTTTTCCTTGAGTTGTTTTTGTGAGGGTTAGGTTTTAAAATCAACGCTCATTTGATCAACCCAATAGAATTTACAAATGATCAATCAATTCACTACTAGAAACACTTTTTATTATTATTGCTTGGTAACTCCAGTGGTTTATGATTTAAATATAATTAGCTTTTCACTATATGAACAAAAATAGCATTGACCTTTGATACACCATTGTGTAATTTGAGATTATATTTTCAAGTTTGTGGCAACCTCTGTTCATCACCATTGCAACCTACAGCTAAACAGTTTCCCCTCATATTATTAATGTGATCTTCTACTTAAATGTCCCACAGTAACCTTCTACTAATTAATAGCTGCACATAAAATTTTATTCTGCATTTTCAGTGCTTGGACCTCTTGCTGTATCTCAGATAACTTAATGAAAATCCCTTAAAGCTAGTAGGATGTGTGTGTGTGTGGTGGGTGTGTTTGGCTTCCGATCTGTTTTGTCTTAATTTTATCCTGACAGTACCTAAACTTCACTATATACTTCTAGCTTTATAATGCATATCATTATATAAGTATAAAGCTATTTAAATGTATATGCTGAATGCTGATCCTCTCCCTGAAAACTTTTAGTTATTTCAGAAGAAAGATTGTAGAGTTGCTGACTGTAATCCAGTTAATTTCGTCAATACTGAAGTGGCTAATGTAATTTCTTTTTTTCTGTGTTGACTCTCACAAGATGTGAAAAGACATCTATGCTTAAGCACTAAAATAAATAAGATGTAACAATGAAGAATTACCTTATTTAAAGCTTCAAGAAGTGATGCAGCGTCTGTGTCATGGGGGTTATGAGAGTATACAGTTACTAAATCGTTTCCTCATGTCATCAAGTACAGCACCCACACCAAGCAGTGCTAATGTGAAATAGAGTCTGTAGCCTGACATCTTCTTGGTAATTATGTTCTGTAATGAATAAAAAACTTGCTTCAAAAAATTAGTTGGATCTCAATAAACAAAATAAAAAATGTTTAAATTGGTTTTAAATCAGACAAAATCCAACCAGTTTTCCCTTCTTCCATACCTGAAAAAACCCCATGTATCTTTCTTGAGAGATTCTTTATCATTCTATAGGAATTTTGATGATGAATGTAGATAATATATTGATAGTTATGCCTGTCTGCTCATGAGGAACAATGTCACTGGCTTTGGAGAAATTTAGAGGATTAATGGGAGAAAGAAGGAAAATCATTCAAACCAATGACTAAATGAAGACCCACCTTTTAGAAAATGTCTGTGATTTTTGATCTTGAGGACTTTCATTCTGTCACAGTTTTGAAGAGTTTCTGAGGACCTGTGGCTTTCATTGACTTCATATGATGATGTGGATCTTAAAAGGTCTGAATTTGTGAGATTTATGCATGGATTTATTTTCCAGGAGATTTGATTGTGTAGTTATACAACCAGAGCTAACTTAACTTAAAAAAATAAATTAAAAAATTACACATTCACAGAATAAAAATTTACTCTTGGATATAAATCTTTTGGAAAGGTTAAAAATTAGGGAAGCTACTCACATGCATTCTGTATTGCGAGTTATGAGCAGAGACTGCTGGCTCAGTGTTTCATATTTCACTGTGGAATTATACTAGTTCTTAATTTGAGGAAATGATGCAGAATCACACAAGTTGTTGTAAAAGTCCTGTGTTCATGCAGTTAATAAAACGTTTTAACAGATTTATTTTTTTTTTCAAAAGCAGACATCTGAAACTTCTGCCTGATAGAGGAGAAAAAGTTGATTTGTTTAGATAGACTTTTACATCAATCTGGAGAAATAGCAACAAATACAACAGTATCCAGTGTATGTGCTGATCCTCACCCCCACGTCCACACCCCATCAAGTATAGCATTTCAGTAACAGCCACAGGCTGATAAATGGGAGGTTCTAAGAGTACTGGTGTCTAGCAAGTCTTCACAGATGATTCAAAATATGTGGAAGTAGTAATGAAGAAGCTAAATCACCCAGTAATCTTAGGATGAGTGCTACATAATGAATATTAAATTTCTGAGGGAATCTTACTACCATTGAAAGAAAGCTTCTTTTGCTAGATTTTAATCTTACAGAAGTTTGTCATTTTAAAAGCCCAAGATTTTGTGTCTGATTTTCCTGGAGATGTTATTTTTTCAGGCAGAAGAACCTTTCCTTGGAAGTCCCCAAAGCACCTGACTGCTTGTCTAAGATAATTTTTATGTGACCAGACTGGGAAAGGTTGTACTCGCAAAGAATTTCTTTCAAAACTCTGAGCATCTGGAAGTTTCTGATGGCTTCTTTGTTGGGAAAATAGGATTTTGTACTCCTTAGTTATATGTGTTTACCAACGAAAACATTTAATTCTTTTGAATACTTTAAATTTTTTATTGGCACACATTTGCTAGATGTCAGAACGGAAAAGAATGCTATGGAAGAGGGGGGAGAAAAAAGAGGGGGAGGAGAAGAAATGAGCAGTTAAGAAAATTATACCAAATTGTAGGAATTTCTAGAGCCATGTAGTTTCTTTCAACAAGAAGAACTCTAAGGTCTATCTCTATTTTTTTTTTTCTTTTTCATTTCTGCTTCAATTACTATAATAAACCCTTATAGTTTAATTTACAACAGCTAGCTAAACTCCCTGGGAGGTACTCTAGTGGTAATTAGTCATCTGAGAAAATACAGCGAAGTCCAAATAACTGGCAGATTCATAAACACATCAAACATACAGTGTTGTTAAATTTTTATGTTTTTTCTTGCATAAATATATACTTTCTGCAGTGTGAAATGATGCACATGAATACATACCTAAGGCTGGGTGGAAATAGTCTAGCTTATGTTTTCCTCTTAATATCCTTCTTTACTAAGGAATGATATTTTACCTACAAGTAAAATTGCAGGATGTTATTTCATCACTCATTTGTAAAACATTATCTGAAACTTCAGCCAGGAAAACTGAGTTTCACTTCTTCCTGTTTTTATAAGACAGCAAACCTGTGACTCTGTGGCTGAGCTGACATCCAAGCAGGCAGAACTCAGTTTCTGTTTCTACATGTAAATACAGGAATCCATCCTGCGTTTGGATTGTCAAGCCAGGAACGGGGCCTTGCTGTGAGGAAGAAGCAACGTTTAATTAAAAAGTGACAGGGTTAGGGGAGAGTGAGGAAATTCATCTGTTTTCCAAAATTTAATAAATTATTACAGGTTTACATTTTGAGAAGCATAGCGTTTAGGCCTTTGGTCTTTGAGTATCAGCTTTTTCACCACATAAACATTGTATATTTAAGCCTGTTTCTCCTGCCTTACAATATAGTTCATTGCAATATACTGTAACTGCGTATTATTCTTATTATACAAAGTCGTATTAAACTCGATGGTGCATGTATCTTTGACTTCATGTGACTTTGTGTAATAAAATTTTATATAGTGAGAGGAATTCTTAATGAAGTAGCTGCCAAGACTTCTCAAAGAACAACGAAGGGACTGAGAAAATGAAAAATGATGTTATGTAATTTACAATATAGTCACAGCTATACCATTTTTAATGAAGCATCGACAGTTATACAATGTATCTCTTATCATATTTTTTAAGTAAAGTTTCATTATTTTAATAAAGAGTTTAGGCCTGGACTTGATGTTAGTGGCAAACTCTTCAAAGGAGAGAATTGAGACAAGAACAGATGCTTTTCTTGTAGGATGAAGTTAAGAAAGGAAGGAATAGGCCTTGTAGGTAAATACTTAATAAAGGTTATCTTTCAAAAGAAAAACAGGTAAACTTGAATAAAATTCATTACTCTAAATCTTCTCAGTAAGCTTACATTGGCTGTGTATGAATTCTCAGGTGTAGTTTTAAGATATTTTTTTTCCACATTTCAAAGTTTTAAACATAAAATAACTTGGGATAAAGAAAGTGAATCTCTTTCACTCTTTTTTTTTTTGGTGAAGAGCTGAAACCATGAGGTGTCTTAGTAATGTGTTCAGCAGTTGGTGCTGCTACCTCTGTCTCTATAGATAGTTTCCAAGTTTCATTCACCTTGGTTTGAAAGGACCTAAATCTGATTATTTGCTTCAGGCCATATTACATTGCTGTACATTGAGAAATCATCATTAAATAGGAAGCCTGAAGGAAGAGACTGACTGTTTAAAATTACTGTAGTCGGAGTGTGTTTTCAAGATGAACTGTAACTCTTGAATTTTCTGTGAATTGAAAATAGGTAAACTAATCCCATGAAATTAAGGTGGTTTTTTCAGTGTCTGTCCTTCAGAATCATATTCTACAAAAACTAGAACAAGGGTTATGGTTGGTGTCTGTCACTTGAACTTGAGACCCGAAGCAATAAATACCATTTTTACAGAAGCCAGATCCTCAGTTACGTCCATTCCCTCAGTCTTCTTTTCTGTGGAATCTGTTTTCTATCCAAAGAGCATGCATGGTGAATAAAACTCAGTGCACTAATTTTCCATCTTAAACTCATATGAGACTTCTATGCAGAAAAATATAAGGAACTTCTTGTGCCTTTTTGGCAGAGATAGCTTTATGAAGTTAAGAAAAGGGATGTGATTCTAGCCTAATGTAAAAATGGAAAAAACAGTTTAGTTTTGGATCATACCATAGAGCATTTAAACAGCTTTACATTCATGGGGAATGGCTTTTGTCACAAGATTTATTTTTTTTTTTTTTATGCTGAGATAAATTAGCAGATTTTTAGTACACTAGGTTAAGGTTATATGTCATTTAATAGACAACTGATCATAGTTGGTTGGTTGAAGCACAATTCTGACATTTTAATGTTTATTCATTATAAGAAGGTTACAATGAATAAAGCATCAATTCTATTCAAGAGCCAAAGAAACATTCAGAACATGCTTCTTCCAGTTTTTTTGAGGGGAAAGTATTCTTTTTCTCAAACAAAAGATGCAACTACATACTGTTCCTTTTTGACTGGTGTGTTTTAAAATAAAACTTAAAAAAAAATGTTTTAAAAACATGAAATGAGATGTCATTAATTTTGTAATATGCAAGTTTATCATGCCTTACTAAAAAGAAAAGACAAAGGAGTTGCTTAAGCATTTAAAAAGGATGAGTAACTTGAGTAAGTTCACTGTCTAAATGGAAAAAATCCTATCACATCTCCTTGATGAATGTGGAGATATGCAAGTAATTTTAGAGACTGGAAACTTTCTGGAAATTATCTAGGCTCTCAGAAAATGGAATGGATTTAATGGCTTTCCAAGACCTATGAATTAGTGTATTTTTGAAGATATACATTTGCTCACTCTAATGTTGTTTTTAGTTGCATCATGTAAGCCTGGAATATACTGGGAAGGCAAATATTTATTCCTTTGAAAAATCAGGAATTAGCATATGCTGGACTGAGATTTATGGGAAGGTGAATAGGGTTCAAGATTATGTTGAGTTCTTAAGGATGTGGGAAGAACTACATGGGAAAATCATTCCAGTATTTTCTTCACTTGATCCCAGCGTTTATAGTTTTAGTTGCTTCGTGAGTGAAAACAGTATTGGAAAAGAGTGGTCTCACCTGGGTGATGTAAACGTGAACAGCCTACTACACACAGCCTAGACAAACTGGTCATCGATTTGTCTCCAGCAGCTTTTATTTATTGATTTATTAGTGACACCCAGCTAATATGGAAGTCTTGCATGATACACCATCCATTGCAAAAAGGCATAATATCACCTTTCCAACTGTGGCTACTGCATGAGAGCAGGTAGTCTTGGTGGCTGCCTTTTTTGAAAGGCCGAGTGACTGCATGTCTGACCGTCAGTTTCCTCTCTCCTACGTGATAAATGTACGACGTGCTAAAACATGTGCTGTATTTTTCGTAGGCACATTAAATTCTGTAAAGCCATATAAAACCAATGAGGGAGGTTTTCAGGATTTCAGGTTTTCACTCCAGGAGATAGTGGAGTGACCATGCTAATGGTGTTACTAAGTAAACAAACAAAAAAATCAGTACGAAATTAATCTATACCACAATGGAGTGCATCCTCTCACTTTACACCATTGTTTTCCAATATCTAATTTGGTTCAGTTGTTCCACTGTAAACTTGAAATAACATAATTATTGTTAATGGTGGTATTCACATATAACTGGAGAAGAATTTGGGTTAGGATTTTGAAAAAAAAAAAAAAAAAATCCTAATGGTACCCATATAGTGTATTAACTGCTAATAAAAGTAGGCCTTGCTGAAAGGCCTTTGTAAGGAAAATTTAATCCCAGCTCTTTTTCAATATTAATAAGTAATGAAATCACTTCTATCAATTCAGTGTGCTAAATGGAATTGATTACCACACTACTAATGTTAGCACACACACAGCGTAATATGGTGCAGATTTTGAAAGCTGAGTGAGTGCAACATTAAAAATGAGAATTTTTCTTTCCACTGAAGTCAGAACATTTAAGGCTCAGAATAAAACCTTAATCTTGGGCATTCTATTTCAAAGGATTTAATAGAATAGAACTACACTTTGTAAAATGAGAAGTCCAAAGCTGTTTCACACTTAATTGTGTTGTTCTGTCTCTCACAAATCAAATGTGTGAAGTTTTCTCAGGTATTCTTTGTTATGATTGCAGTTTGGTAAGATTAATAGAGATAAATATGTAATCTAACACTACCATTCAGTTGTCATCTTCCCATGCAATTTCATAGCATGCAAACCTATTCAAAATTACATCAGCAGCTCTGACACTCACTTCTAGCATGTAACCAGTTGCAGTTTGTGCCCTGTTACTCGCAGTGTTGGTTAGATAACTATTATGAAGATGAGAGAACCTTTGAAATGGAATAAAAGAAAAATCACTCTTATCCTAACAAGGAAGATAATTTGTCAGCCCTTTCTGCTTACGCTTGACCAGCCATACTTTAGGGAGCCTTACCAGTTTCCAAAGAAGAAATTTCAAGAACTCCTAGAGGTAAGAGAAGCTTGCTTGTGAGGCAGCTGCATCCTGATAGTATTTCTGCTTTCAGAACAAGTGCTACTGTCAGTGTTCTTTATAGTTTAAGTATTCTCTGGATGATTTAATCTCCCTCCTGTCCTAGTTTGCTTTGTTCCCATTTTTATTTTATATATGTGTATGTATGCATGCACATAGTTACAATAATACACTAGGTTGTACAGTTCAGTACCTTCCATCTCTTTGAAGAGTGTTTTTCTGGTTCTCTTCCCATCTATGTTACTTGTCCAGACCTTTGTTTCTATTTCAGATCTCATTGTCTTGCTTGTTGACTGAATGCACGGTGTTCAGATGCTACCAGTACTAGAACTACATGACTCAAGCCCTGTTTCAGTGCTCCTGATACCACCAATACATATGTTACCCTCTCTCTTTTCTGCATCTATAATTTATTGTATTTCTTTTTCCTTCAGCTTATTGAACTCTTGCAGTCCGTATTACCAGTTTCAATCTGCTTGGCTTCTTGAGCTCTTTCAGAACTATTTTAACACCTACTGGTTTTGGGAACCGTATGGATATTAAACTTTCAGCTCTGTTTGGAAGTCTTTGATTATGTTCACAGTATGCTGAGCTGTGTTTTCCCCTCCTCTTCACCTTCATTGCTAGTCTTAAGATGTTAAACAGAGCAGGAATATTACTTTGTTTTTAAATGCTGTTATAGTTACATTGAAATCAAAATTGAGTCAGAAAATAATGATCGTAATTTTATGAAACAAATGGTATTACACATGAATTAAACATGACATTACCATGCTACTGTTTGACTTCAGTGAGTTGAACTTAGGCTTTTTATATAGGAATCAGTGCTTTGTGTTCTGACATACAAGGTTAATTGTAAAATGTACGATGTAATCTTGGTAGGAAATTCTAAATAAGTGACTGATTCAAACTACTGGAGAAATTGAGGCAGGTGAGATGTGATTACCTACATCGAAATTTTGCCAGGGCACTTGTAGTAACATTGGAGAGTCACAAAACTTATGTATGAACATAAGATCATTTAAGTTGAAAAAGACCTTTAAGATCATTGAGTCCAGCAGTAAACCTAACACTGCTGAGACCCCATGTCCCTAAGTGACACATCTACACATCTTTTAAGTACCACCAGGGATGGTAACTCATCCACTTCCCTGGGCAGCCTGTTACAATGCTTAACAACCTTTTTAGGGAAAAAAAAAATTCCTAATATTCAATCTGAACTTCCCCTGGCGCAACATGAGGCTATTTCCTCTCATCCTATCACTTGTTACTTGGGAAAAGAGACCGAGACCCACCTCGCTGCAACCTCCTTTCAGGTAGTTTGAGAGAGCGAGAAGGCCTCCCCTCAACCTCCTTTTTGCCAGACTAAACAACCCCATTTCCCTCAACTACTCCTCATAAGGCACATGCTCTAGACCCTTCACCAGCTTTGTTGCTCTCGTATGAGTTATATACTCATACAATGCAATTATACTAGTAAGTATATATAACTTGCCGAGTATTTAAACAGTTTCTGATTTTCTTTGGAAGACGAGCACTCAAAATTAAGCAAGCCTTATGGGACAGACACATTGTGAGAACCCAGCATGAAGAGTGTCTGTAGTACAAAATTTCTTTATGAATCATTGCATTTTGTGATGTTTAAAGGTGTCCTGGTTGTTAACCAAGACAGAGCTAGGTTTATTTTCAGTATTTTGGTTTCAGCATGGGATTTGTTATGAGGAAAAGGTTGATAATGTAAGTTTTTTTCATTTTGTTGCTGGAAGTTGAAGGACTTCGTGTTTTGTTAGTCTACAAGTGCAAGATCAAGGGGGTGAGGAATATTTAAATTAATGAGCTAAACTGGCATTTGGATATACCAATAAGATATTCCATATCATATAACATCATGTTCGGTACAATAATGAAGGTCTCTTCCTCTCTTGCTCTCTCTGGCTTTTGCTCAGGCTCTCACTCTTCCAGGACTGCAGTTTCAGGTTTGGTTTCAGGATTGTTGTTCCTCTCGGATCGTTATCTGGGAACAGACTGTGCTTGGTTGGTGGGTGGTGAGCAATTGCACTGCGTATCACTCATTGGCATATTTTATTACTATTATTATCTTTATTTTTAAATGTCATTGTTGTGTTAAGTTTTATTTTTATTTAAATTATTAAATTGTTCTTATCTCAATCTACAAGTCTCTTTACCCTTGGCCCCAGTTCTATGCCCTGTTCCCTGAGGGGGAAGGGAGTGGGTGAATGGCTGTGTTTGGCTGCTAGCCAAGTGAAACCACCACAAAGGGGTATTAATATAGAACATTAGACAGAAGCCAGTAAAAGTGGTCAGAACACAGTCAGAAAGAATTTGGCAAGAGGTCTGGGTTTGCTGGATTTGATAGAGGATAGAGGAACATAACACAGAGATTTGTCAAGCCTTTACATTAAGTATTTTTGTGTGTGTGTCAAAGTGGTGTCTAATTTGACCCTTGACGTCCTTGTGTATTATTAAATAATACCTTAATATTCTGTGTCCAATCACATACGTACTTTGGTAACCTATATTTATGTGGAACTGCCATTTCCTGAATGATAAATAGTTGAATATGTGTCTACTGTTCTTTAAATTTTGAGTATGTACCTAAGCAATGTTGCCTCATATACATAAAATCATGACACATATATTTATATATGATATATATGAAGTGAAGTATTCCATCTATTTTGTTTAGATGATGTCTGATTCGCAGTACAGTTAGGCAATTAAAGTTATCCAGTGAATCCTCAGAAACAAAATTTATGCACAATTTATTATCTTCTGCAACTTGAAATTCATAATAGGGATAAATAATTTAGGCTGGTTCTCCCATGTAGTTCATCCATGTTATATCAGAAACAGGAGATTTGTTCTCTTACTTTTCCATGCTCACTGCCCAGGAAGGCCCTTCTGCTTGGTTGCTAAGTCAACACAAATCAAACATAATCATACAAGTTTGTCCTTTATGTTTCATTGCACATGCTTCACCCTATTATCCAGTGTCCTTTTGTTGGTGCTAGGAGCTCTTTATCTTGGCAACTAAGGTATTTTTTTGGTTCTCTACTTGATATTAAAGTCCAAACTAATCACAATGATGCACAGATTTAAGGTCATTCTAGCTTTTAAATACTAATTGCTCTGCCAGCAGTTCTCATTTACAAGGATTTTTAAAGGCCACATGCACATTCTATAGGATTCAATAGTAGGACATTTTATGAAACCAATTAAGAAATATAACTGGTCTTAAAAAAGAAACCATATGCATATTGTCCTAGGCTGCTGCTTTCACTGTTAGCAGATTTATTTAAAAATCATTCTAATGAAATTCTGAAGGTTTGGAGTCTATTTAAGCTTATATATATATTTTTTTTTTTTTTTACAAAGTTAATAGTTTTATTTAGCAGAAACAGAATAATCATGGAAACTGTGATTTCCCCACCTTTTCCTCTTACTGAAGGAGGTACAAAAGAATGAGATCTGTCTTAAGAGTTTTATTTCTTCTTTTTTATTTTTAATCTGTATATTAGACATCTAAAAATGGAGTTTATAGATTATATATATTTTTTTAAATGTAGATTTCAAAGTACCTTCAAAATTTCACAAACAGAGCATGCCTATGAAGGTTTTTCTGACTGCAGACATGTAGGATATGATTGTACATCCTTGGAGGTAAAATGTGGTACTTCTTTGGCTGATGTTCAGTTAAGACTCCTTGGAGTTTTGTAGAAATCCACAAATGGCTGTCAAGACCACAATTTTCAGTTGGGATTTTCTGTATGTGCTTTTTTGTTGTTGTTCTGAAGGATATAACCAGAACTTTAAAATGGCATGTTAGGGATATACTCATAAAAATACTAACATAAAAACTGGGAGTAGAAAAGGACCAGCTTAGTGAGTCCATTCCTGCAGCAAAAAGCAATTGGATTACCACTGAATTATTTATAAATATATTTTCGTTTATTGAATGTCAACAGCATAATCTCTTTGTTAATGCAAAGTAGAACTATAAGTATGGTGATGGTATTTTCATAGGAAAGCTATTAATGCAAAGAACAAATCTGGAGTCAGAAATGAAAGGACAGAGGACAGTCTTCTCAACTTGTGAGAGCAGATCTTATACTTAACCCTTCCATACATTTGCAATTGGATAAGCAGATGATTAGCTGGACACTGTGACCAAGATTATGTAGTGATTATTTAGTTGAGTGCATCTGAACTGGATGTCAACGTTATGTTGATTCCTGAACTACTAATAATTGCCTCCAGGGTACTTTGCTTCCTCTTCTGCTTAAGACACAAACCTTGAGGTCAGATCCAGTGTCAAAAATGGATGCATCCTGCAGATGTATGGAAGAGACAGAAACAGAAATTACCTGTGCATGGGTCCTGTAGCCATGGTAAGCATTGCAAAACTAAAAAGGAAGATCCTGATCCTGTGAGTAAATTGTCCTCTGTAATTTCATGGTTAATAGGGAAGCTTATTTCAGTTCTCGGCATGGAGGGAGGGAGTGGGAGCAAACAGCAATAGAGGAAGCTATGAATGCTCTTTTCTCCTACTGCATGTTGTTACTCCTTTATCTTTTGCTATATATCACTGCCGTAATTTCTAAGGACATCTGTGAAATGGGTTAATATTTGTTTAGCAATGCAGTCTGAATTGTGAACCCTTTTCATTAAGGTATATTTAATAGTGAAATCTCAGTCATGCTGCTGTGCACTGTGTTAAAGCTCCTTGCTCTGCATCAGTGTGCACTCAGCTCAGAAGAGAAATACAGCAATCTGAACAGCAGATGCAGTGTGTGAGAAAGATGAGTACATTGCAGGCAGAAGTCCAAGGACAGTTTGAAGAAAAGTGCAAAAATGAGCCGGGCAACATGATGTTGCTTGCCAGGTGGAATGCAACCAGGGAGACTTGAGAAAGAGGAGAGAAATACATCAAAACAAACAAGGTGGATTGAATGACATGAAGAGTAATTCCTTTTTGCTGTTAGATGTGTTAGTGTTGTTTTTTAAATATTCATGAATTAATTATCTAGACTCTATGAGTTTACTAAAATATGTTTAACAAATACACAGAGTTCTTCTAAGAAGTTTTAGGAAGTTCATGGCAGATGTAGTTCTTCCTTTTCATTCTTCTCTTACAAAACTGCACACAGTTCCCTTAGATGCTTGGAAGATGAATGTGAGAACACACTGTTATTCAGTAGTGATATTTTCTTCTGTTATGTTGTCATGCTGAATATGATTCTGTGCTGCTTTGTGCTGTTGCTATATAGGTACTACTGTTCTATAGTGATCGGTGTGTTATGATAGTCCTCTTTGGTGTAATATAGTTAGAAACTTGAACTGAGTAAGTATTAGGTAGAACCGGTGAGAAAATGAAGTTCTTCACTTTAACAAGATGTTTAGGTTTAGGTATATGGTACAGCAGCAATCCTTTCAGTGCTGTGGTTTAAACCCAAATGCCAGTGTGGAGACTGAATGAGTCTGGTTACCTGTATTGGGTACTTATACTACAATCTCTGAATTGACTGAGTTCCAAATTTGAATGTGTTCCTGGGTCTCATGAGCACACGTGGCTGGCCACTGCTCATGGGGCCTTTGTTTTTCTTGCCCCTCTTTTTTTGTTATCACCCTGTTCTCCCCCATGTTACCCACATTATGTGCTGATCCCTGAGAGTTAATCACAACTGAATATAGGTTGGAACAGACAAGGAACTTCTACAAATCCTGTCACAATTTCATTCAATTTTCTGCCTGCAGTGTAATGGCACGTGCTTCTGATGGGACATAGTGTCTTCCTGGCCATCCTAAAATCTTTTCGTAAAAGCTGGCTGAAGTTTGCACTGGCTTTGTTCCATCCTGTTCCAAATCTGGTTAGAATGTATTAATGGAGACTGCAGCTCACATTGACATGAGCATACAGTACAGAAGCTGTATTGGTTCTGCTGTGGCATAGCTGAAATCCATGGTAGACATCCAATAGTTGTTTAGGACCTTATTCTTCACCGGTTTCCTCTACATTATCCTTTTATAGCTGTGCAAGTGAGTATGGTGCTGACAAGTCAAGAATAACTTTGTTACTCTTCCCAGGTGCAAATGACTCCAAAATGTTGGAAGTCACTGGAGAGTAAGACCCTCTATGAATAGCGAAGGAGTATTATTTTAGGCTAACTTTGACTCATGACTCAGAAGTTAATGAAACCATTCAAGTTGAGTACTTTAATCTCACAAATTGGTTATCACAGCCTTGTGGGCACTTCTTGTTTTATAATAAAACATAACACAAAATATCTGTGAAGACTTACAAAATTAAACTAAGGGAAATATGTGCAATTTTGAGCTCATTAGGAGCAATTCATATTTTCATCTGTCTCATTAGAGATGTTTTCATGAACTAGGAGAGTACTTTTGAATCTGTGATTTTTAATTTCCCTGCCAACTGGTGTGAGCTTTTTGGGATTGTTATTTTCTTTTCATTTATTTCAAAATGTTAAAAGGAGGAGGAGGAAAAAAAACCAACACACACACCACAGGAGAAATAAGAAGAAAAGCAAGGCACTAAGAAACAAATGAACTGCATGAACATGATAAGGAATGCAATTTTATAGTAGGATTGTTCAATACATATATATATATATATATATCCTTTTCTGGTACTTTGATGACAGTGTATGGAAATAGAGCATACTGGTGATGGACTGGGAAGATGCGGTTCAGAAGATGCCCATGTGAAGCACATCATCTTGAAGAGCGACACTTGACTTGATGCTGTTATGTATATCTTTTGGAAAAAATGACAGATTTCCTTAAGACAGATATAACTTCTGTCTAACTGTACTTTTACTGTAGAACTGATTGACCTTTGCTAGTGTTGACAGTAAGCTATTTACAAGCTTTTTGAAGAACGTAGGGGAAATATAAGTACTTGTTTTGTAGGAGTGTAATAATTAACCACAGCATACTTCAGGTACTGCTATACACGTAATACAAGAGATCAACTACTCTTTAGGTGTTAGGATTTCAAGGTTTTGGGTTTTTTAATGTAAATATTCAGAAATTTATAGTAATAAAATAATAGAAAAAAGGAAATAAATTTTCTATCTCAAATACTTGACTGAACACAATGTGGATGTGAAGACTGGATTACTTTTTTTTTAATCATAGAATCATAGAATGGTTTGGGTTGGCAGGGATCTTTTCAGATTATCCAATCCACGCCCCCTGCCACAAACAGGGACATCTTTCACTAGACAGGTTGATCAAAATACTGTCCAACCTGACCTTGAGCACTTCCAGTGATGTAAATGTATTGCTCTTAGTAGTGCCAATGGAAGCTACAAAACTCAGCAGTAGAAAATTTCCTTGAGAAAATACCTCAAATATCTTTTTCTATTCAGCCTTCAGGTTTTCTGTTTAGATTGCCAGAAAGGTTGTCTCTTAGTGCTAGTTGTGTTGATGGTTTCTGTGATGCCGAATATCTTCCCGTTTATGAGCTGAACAGAGGCTGCCAGTTTATATCATGGAGATCACCAAACAACCATTATGTGTGCCATTAATATCTACATGTGCAGCTGCATGCCCGTACTAGTCATTACATAGCAGCATACTACATTTTTTTTCTTTTTAATTTCTTTCTTCATAATTTGCCATCTCTGCATGGTAACCATAGGCTGGAAAACACTGAAATACCGTGCCGTAATTCCTTTGTAAATGTCAGCTTTTCATAGTAACAAGCTATCAGTTTCTGTTGTCACAAGTGTATTCACAGGAAATCTGTCTCTGAATGTTTTGCTTTAATTTGCCTATGAGCTCCAGTTCAGTCTTGCATAGGCGGTATTTTCTTTTCAGAAAAAGAAAAAAAATGCAGTGGACTGTGCATTGTGTCTTAAATCATGTTTTTGGAAATATGCATATGTGGTGAGACAAGGCTTAGAAGGAATTTAGCCACCTTTTCCACTGTAACACGTTGAGTATCTCGACATATTTTTGAGGCCTTGCCATCCAGCAGAGATTAAAATGCCTGCTATTTCCTGGTTTTTCAAAACAGACAGACATAAATCTGTCATATACTACAACTCAGTTTGGTATAATACACTGAGAAAATGAACTCAATAGCAATATAATCTTACTTTGCAGTATAACTGAACTGCAGAAAACATTTTGGGAAGTACATAGATTTAGAGATCAAATAAAATTTAAGTATCCTGATATGTAGGAGTTTATGAAGGCACAACTTCTTTGTTGAGAGGCATTTTTCCTTTTATTAATTCATGTAAACCTTGTTTTTCATTTTAACTGTAGTTTATTTCAGCTTTCACTCTCCATAGAATAGGAGTTTGATTTTATTTTTTTTTTCATGTCCTTTGTTGGGATAATTGTTTAATTGAAAATGTCACTACAATTAATTTAATGGTAATGGAGAATGTTTTGACTCTTAATTTATTCAGCATATTTCTAGCTTCTGTGAAGAGAATGCATTGAAATGGCTCCTGAATGTCGTCTTAGGGCTGAAAGTTGACAATATTTGCTGGTTTAGATACTGCCTTCTGGCTGCATGAACATTTCTGCAAATTTCTCTGTTTAATTTAGAAAGGGAGGAATTACACTAAAAATACTAGTTTGAAGAAAAACTTCATGTTTCTTTACACGCACATACACACACACACACACAGAGTTTATTTGTATCACAATAGGCAATTGTGTAAGTACACTGATGTGTAATTGATGTCTTTTCAATTGATGTCATTTCATCAGGAACACATCTGTTCTTGATCCATAATCAGGGATTTTAGCTGCTACTGTAATGAGTATAAAGTAAGTAATAAGAATACATTCCTTAAATATAAATAAAAGAAAAATTGAAGCTTTGGCATCTGTCCCCTGGTCAGCATAGGCCATTAGAGAGACCAAGTATTTTAAAATACATGATGCTCCTTAGTGTTGTTATTATCAGAGTTGCATCTGTTAGAGTAATCTGAACTCTATGCAAAGGATTTCTAGTTTTTCACAGAAGTTACTTGTTTATCCTTTCCATGACACCATAGTCCTAGTTCCTGTTTGTTACTGTCACTATTGTTTATATACAGTACACACTTGTGGTTTTGTTTTATTGCTGGAAATTATGTGAAGCTTCTTTGATTTTTAGATATAATTATGGGCAACATGTTTTTGAGCAACAGAAGGATTTTTCTTAGTGCAAATAAATGGAAGTCATTACATGGGTATCTGAACCTCAGATGCAATATCTAACCACACTCAAATTACATGTTAAAGTCCCTGTTGGTCAGGTCTGCTCTGTGAACAATGGTTATGATTCTTTAAGTACTTATTGTTATCTCATAAGCATTGTTCGACTGATATTTTAACAAGGTTAGCCTCTGCTTTTAATGGACACTGCACTGGAGTTTAGTATGGTTTTGCATCCTTAATTAAATTGCAGGCACAGATCTTACCATGTACGTGTCTATTTAGCCACTATGGAATTTGCTACTATTTTCATAAAATAAATGATGTAAGTTTAAAAAATATTTTTGCTGAGATTAAAAATCGGTGAAACAGCAGGGATTCTAGTTTGTTAGAATTTTCTTTTATTGCTATCAATTATCCAGTAACTGATTTTAGTCTAAATGGGACAATTATTTTTTTTATTTTTTTTTTTTTTAAAGCACTCAGTGGCCTAGAAGTTCAGAACTATGACTGAAGTTCAATGTCTAGGAGCATGAAGAGGCGATCACAAGCAGGATCTGCAGATAGTGTCACATAATTTATAAAATGTGAAATATGGATAGGAGAATTAAAAAAAATGGTTGAAGGTCTTGCAGAGAAAAAGCAGCAGACTTCTGTGGTCTTTGGGTCCTTTTATGAAATCTCCAACTCCCTTATATGGCCAAAGACCTTTTGAATATAATTATTTGACTTCGTCATTTCTGTTAGAGCTGAACTGGTACTTTGTTCAATTTTCCTATCTGTCCATGTTCTGATACACTGGTGAATCTCCAGCTGAATTGATTGTAAGAGAATGCTGAAAAATGGGTGATAATAAAATCTTAGAAAACTAGAGTCCAAGTAGAGTTCTCCTAGGGATCATTTGGAGTCAGAGGATTTCTTGATAGGTGTTGAAATGGCAGCTGGGGGGGCTGTCATGCATAGAGCATTCTGACAGTGTCAGTAAAGACTTTGCTTTCAGAACCAAGTTTATAAATGATACCTTCCAACAGAGAAGCAAGGTAGGAGTACTTGTGCCTGAAGAGTATGATATAATATATGCCGTATTCACCATTAACAAGGCTGGTTTTATTTATGTAGTATTGATGATTCATCCCTACCAAGACAGAGAGAAGCAGG